>NW_026726263.1:0-44061 GCF_029784015.1 Lycium ferocissimum | reverse complement strand
CCCCATTTTCCCCGGGGGTAGGGGATTACGTTATGGTTTAATGTTCTGTGTTAGAGACTTTGCAGACAGCGTCGTGGGTATAAGATGTCGGTTATGTAAGCGGCTACATAAGCCGATGTATTATTATGTATTATAATATAAGCTTCATATGTTACAAATTTTATTTGATTTGAAAAAGAAGAAAAGCATATTTGACCTTCCGAAAAACTTCCGTTATGTATTTATGTTATGACTAAGGGCCTAGTATGATTATGAATGTCACAAGAGTCAGCGGGTTCGCTCGGCCCCAAATAAGGGTCGGGTGCCCATCACACCCTATCGGATTAATGGTGTGACAGATTCGAGGAGTAAAGACTTTTGCCTATGTTGAGACTTGAGGTTACGGAGTAACATTGTTAGGGATTTGTTGTGTTTATGGCTATTAGGATAATCGTGGAAACTTAGGAAGACTTGTGTTTGGGTGCTTCACCATAGGCTATGATCCGGTTATTGATCCTTATGTACTTGAGTTTTTATTCTTGGACTGTGTGGTGTGTATACCTGATTGTGAGCATGTCTATTCTTTAGTCTCTTTCTTTATCTATGCTAACTAAGCATTTTGTCGGCTATGACGCCTACAAATCGCACCGTTGTTTGTACCGGACAAGCTACCTTTTGCTACACCCTTTTAGAGTGTGTAGTTTTGAGACATGTTCCACTTCTACTTCTCGAGAGTGATTTTTGAGGGCTCAGCGTTTCGAACATCTAGAAGGATCCGACGAGTCGCTTCGGGAGACCTCTATCCTCGCCTTTATTATCTTCCATCGAGAAAGACGTGTTTAGCATTTGAAACTTGTATTTTCTAGACATTACTTAATTGCTCTTGTACGGGCAGACCCATTTCCTTGGGGATTATTGCACTTATATTCCGCACTTATGATTATTTATGATTCGACTTCTACTTATTATTCGCTTGTTTGCTTTATTGTGGATTTGAATTGATATTTTGGAAAAAGGTTCACTCCGGCCGAGGTGGGAAATGGTAGGTACCCGCACGACTTAGTGAAATTTTGTCATGACAAAACATTCTCAAGGCACCATCATCTCTCTCCCTTGTTCGAAAGCCATTGTCTTATGCTTGTGAATCCCCTCTTCACCTATAATAAAAAGGATGATTAAACTATTTCTCCTTCACTTCGGCTACTAGGGAGGAACAAGCCCTGTTCAGAACAACAACTCCACCATCTTCGGAGTCCAAGAGTCAAACTCCTAGGTTAGCTAAGTGGTAAACTTATTTTGTCATAATTCTCCTATCTGCCTCAACGTGAGCTAAACTTCCAATGGAATGCCGACTAAGAGCATCGGCTACAACATTTGCCTTCCCTGGATGATAGAGGCTATCTACATCATAATCCTTTAGCAGTTCAAGACATCTTCTCTGTCAAAGATTTAGTTCTCTTTTCTTGAAAATATACTGCAGGCTTTTGTGATCGGCGAAAATATCAACAAGCACTTCCTACAAATAATGACGCCATATCTTAAGTGCAAAAACCAGAGCTGCCTATTCCAAGTCATGAGTCGGATAATTCTTTAGCAGTTCCTTAAGTCGTCGGGATTTATAAGCTATAACCTTACCATGCCGCATTAAGACACATTCGAGACCACCCTAAAACATCACAATATACCACGAACCCTTTGGTTCCCTCTGGTAGCATCAAAACTCGAGTGCGAAGTTAACCTCTTCTTCAACTCTTCAAAACCTTGCTCACACGCATCTGACCATTGAAATTCGACCCTTTTCTGAGTTAACTTAGTCAACGGAGCTGAAATAGAGAACAATCCCTCTACAAAACATCTATAATATCCTGAAAGACCCTAGAAACTTCTTGTATCAAATACTGAGGTGGTTCTGGGCCAATTTTGCATGGCATTAATTTTCTAAGAATTAACCTTCACACCTTCACCTGAATTTATATGGCCTAAAAATGCCACTTACTTAAGCCAAAATTCACACTTTGAAAATTTCGCATGAAGCTTGTGATCCTGAAGTGTCTGCAACACTATTCTGAGATGTTCTGCATGACTAGTCTCAGTCTTGAGGAATACACCAAAATATCATCAATAAACATAATGTTGAATAAATCAAGATAAGGCTTGAAGACCCCGTTCATAAGGTCCATGAAAGCATGGTCCATTTGTCAACCCAAATGACATGACAAGAAATTTAAAGTGACCATAACGGGTTCTGAAAGCGGTCTTCGGAAGATCGACTTCCTTAACCTTTAACTGATAGTATCCTGATCTGAGGTCAATCCTGGAATATAACATTGGACACCCTGAAGTTGGTCAAATAAATCATCTATTCTCGGGGGATGGCATACTTGATATTAATAGCATTTGTCAACTGTTGTAGTCGATACACACGCATAAAGATCCATCTTTCAGACAAACAAGATCGGCGCGCCCCCAAGGTGAGACATTTGGACTAGTAAATCCCTTGTCGTAAAGATCTTTCAACCGGACTTTTAATTCTTTTAACTCCGGGAGCTATTCTCGTATGGCGGAATGAGTATGGCTTAGTGCTGAAATAGATCAATTCCAAAGTCTATCTTCCTATCAGGAGGAACTCCGGGAAGATCTTCTGGGAAGACTTCTGGAAACTCATTAACGACTAGTACAGACTGGAGATTTTGTATCTGGGTATCTGTATCCCTGACTCGGACTATGTAATAAATACCCCGTGGAAACCATCCTTCTAGCTTTGAGATAGGAGATAAATCTACCCCTGGGTACTACCTGCGGGTCGTTCCATTCTATGACTAGTTCATTAGGAAACTCAAATCTTACTATTTGGGTTCTACAACCTATTGTGGCGTAATATGAAGCCAACCAATCCATACCCATAATTACATCAAAGTCTATCATCTCCAACTCAGGTGAGTCGGCTATAGTCCTGCGGTGATAGACTAAAACTGGGCAACCCCTATAAATACATCTAGCTATAACTGGCTCTCCAACTAGAGTGGACACCTCAAAGGGTTCATGCAACTTTTCTGATTCTATCCCAAATTTCTTAGCAATAAATGGGGTTACATACGATTAGGTTTTTCCTAGGTCAATAAGGGCATAACCGTAGAAAGTAAAAACTGATAATGTACCTTTGATAACATCTGCACGTGCCTCTATATCCTGACGACCTGCTAAAGCATACAAGCAGTTTCAACCTCCGCCTGTATTGCCAGACTTAGCTGCACAATGCCCTAGTGAGGCTTGAGAATTTTGAGAGGAGTGTCGAATTTGTGAACGAGCTACATTACCTCTAGTACCTATCTTCCGTCGATGGACGCCCGGGAAATGGCCCCAATGTGCCACACCTATAGCATATATCCATACCTATGCAACACTCACCTGAGTGTCTCTTAACACACTTGCTGCAGATCGGATTATCATAAGTCTTATGTCCCACACTAGCCTGAGAATAGGAGTTCGCTGGCCTGAAATTTCATCTCTTCTGATCATTCCTGAATTTTGGGCCTGGGCCACTGGCTGCAGATGGAGCGGGACTTAATGACCTATTTTTGAAGAATTTTCTGCCTCCCCCTCCCTCATGGCTGAAGTTACTTGCAGACTTAGCTCTTTTGTTGAATTCCCTGTCCTTCTCTTTCTAAAGTACTTCTTCTTCCTTCAGTCAGTCCTCATTACTCTGAATAAAAGAAACCATCTTGGTGATGGTCATTTCTCTATTCTGAGCAGCAATGTTTGTATCACCATACAAGTCAGGTATGAGACCCAACACAAATCGTCTAACTCTGACCTCATATCAGGGACCATGTGAGAAACATAATTGGCAAAAGAAACAAACTTAAGATAATAGTCATTCACGCTTATATCATTCTATCTGAGCCTCTCAAATTCACTGCTTTGCCTCCCTGACCTGAAGCGGCTGGATGTGGTCAATGAACACACATCTACAAACTCTGCCCAAGTTACTAGAGATACATCTTCCCCGCGGGACTGTTCCCACATCTCATACCAAATATGAGCAACATCACAGAATCGATAAGCTCCCAACTTTTCTTTGCTCCATCTCGGTGCCTAACACAAAAGACTTTCTGAAGCCCATCGACGAAGTTTTGCTGATCCTCCACCTTAATAGATCTTGTGAACACTGGAGGCTTCATATTCAGGAATTCCTTGGTCCTGGAGCTGTTTGACCCTCCACTAGCACCTGTGCCAGGAACCGTTTCCTGATGTTATGCTTGAGTAGCAAAAATCTAGGTGTGTAGCTGGATAGCTCCCCTGACATCTATGTCTGTAGCAGTAGGTTGCCGAGTAACTATAGGACGGACCTCCACAGGCCTCTCGGTATGTAGGGGTTCAGTTGGAGGCATTGAATCTGATGCAAGCCCTTGAGTCTCAGTGTGAACTCCCTGAGTCTGAGAGTCTTATTCTCTGGCGGCATCAACAGCAGCCCTTTGCCTAGTAGTTGATGTCCTCTTAGTGTACTTTATTTTTGCAGACATTGTCTGAAATACGTAATACGCACGAGTTAGAAGAGTTCGTGAAAGCATAGCTCTAAATACACGATCTAAAGTACGAAAGAAGTGAGACAATTCTAGATGTCTTGGTGGTCAACTATTTAGTACACGCATATAAAAGTGACCCCACTAGACATGGTCTCATAGACTCCCTAAGAAACTTAAACCTAGGCTCTGACACAAAGCTTTGTCACGGCCCGAACCATGGCATGGGTGTAACACGGAACTTGATGCCTTGCTGCATGTGATCGAGCGAACCACATGGCTTGCTGAATCAACATGGGTCATGAACTAATGCGGAATACACTTTTAAAATGTGGATAGTCTGAATAACATGGGTCATAATAAATATTAATGAAAATACTATTTAAACCATGATGTAGAAATAGTCTGAAAATATGTTAAGTACTGAGCCAATACTGGCTATACCACTATGAACATCTGACATGACATAACTGAACTAGTCTATGAAACCTTTGACATGAGTTTGACTGCTAAACTGTTTACCGGAACAAGGCCCCCGGCATACCCTAACTGCATAACTAACATGAAAGAAAAATAATGATAATACCCCGAATAGAATAGGGCTCACCAATAGCTGATACGAGCAATAGTCCTAACAAGCAGATCCTTCCTCCTGTAAGTCAATCTCTGCATTGTGAAATGAAAGCCCTCAGGCAATAAAATGGGATGTCAGTACACTGGAATTGTACTGGTATGTAAAGCAATTGAATGAAATAAACATGGCACACAGAACAATAGAACTGAAACTGAAACTATATCTGTAAGCTGAACTTGAACATGAATATCATCTGATATGAATATGTATAACACAAAGAAAATATTTTAAGTCTGTAAAGATATCTTTGGGAGTGCATTAGTATAACCGACACGTAACCACCACGTAAGCACGTGGCGTCTGATCTCTGCCCGATCAGCTAAGCTATCTCATACCTTGTCGGGGTATAAGACATGAACATGACATGAATGGATCCAATATCTCGCAATGGGGAAACATGAAGGAATCGTCCTAACTGGGCGGAGCGATCCTTATCCCATGCTGGCATACGTAGTTTTAGGTATTAAAACTTCTTGATAATCTGTGCAACTCCCAAAATATGAACATGGATATAGTTGGCTTAGAAGCCCATGAATTACATAAACATGACTTGTAACATGGTATATAAGTGTAGTTTAACATGAACATGGAGAATAACATATATATAACTTATCTAAAACATGGAAGCATGTAGGATTTTCATGGGATTGATCTTAATAGTTAATAACTTACATTTAAGAACCCATGGAATGCAACGTATAGGTTTCATGAATTACAAACAGATTCTCAATAACCAAAAGGGAATATTAAGAACACAATAACGAACTATTAATACAAACATAGTAGATCATGATACATGTACTTAGGGTTATCATGAACATGTCAAGAACCCTAGTTTTGGTGAACTTTTGTATAATCATGGAAGAACATGGCGTGGGGAAGAACAATGATGTTCCCACATGTAGATAGAAACTCTACATACCTGCAAATGCTCCAAACTTGTAGAAAAGGTCTGAACTTTGAGAAGAAGTCCAAAAGCCTTAGTCTTGAATCCTTGTGGTGGGTTTTTTTGACAACCCTAAGTTAGGAACAATGAATTTCTATTTATAATTCATGGATACATGTTAGAATTCACTTGAAAGACTTGGAATAGGCTTACCTTGATGTTTGAGAATGATGGGAGGAGAATGACTTCGTTCTAGGGCTTGGAGAATATGAAAATAACATAAAAGACTGAACATCGTGTATTTATACTTTTGCTGAGTCAGGGAAATGTACGGGCACCATGTACGGCCCTTATAATAATGGATGTCCCGGCCCGTACATTGTGTCCGTATGTCACATTTCAGTGACTATGATTTTTTGTCTATGGGATACGGCTGGAAAGTATGGCCCGTACTTATTTTTACGGCCCGTATAAAATGTATGATTTAAAAAGTACGGCCCGTACATAAAAATGTACGGTCCGTATAACTTGTTCGTACCTCGATTATCAATTTAGTAACTTCCAATTCTTTCCTCCCGAGGTACGTCCATAAAGTACGACCCGTACAATTAACGTAACACGTCCTTTTACCTTTCTGATGCAAAAAAAATTCTAGTCCCATCACTTTCACCTTGGTTTCTAAGTCCCTGAATCATGAACATAGCTTATTTTAAAGGTACGAGGTGTTACAATACTGAACGTTGTTGTCCTATGATGCTTACTAGTACGTGTGTTGTACGGATACTACTCTTGCTACACCCTTCTTGGGTGTAGAGTTTGTTACAGGTTGATATCCGAGATTCCGTTAGCTTCCGAGGATCTCTCCAAGTCTATTACAAGCTTTCTATTAATTCTCATTCCAATAGAAGATGTACTTAGTTTGAGGTTGTATTTCATTTCAAGTTGTATTTTAGAATGCTCTTGTATGAGTCTAGACTCGGTTTTGGGAATGGTGTAGCTAATAAAAGTATCTCCTTGGTCATTCTCAATACTTTTAGTAGTGATTGAATTGGTTAGTTTATTGTTGTTTCGTTAAAAATTGTATAATTAGAGTGTTAGGTTTAGGAAGTGTTCGCCTACCAAGAGGGATGGTGTAGGTGCCCGCATGACCCCTGATTTGGGTCATGATAGTTTCATAATTATACCCGGAAACCAAACCTCGTTTGACATGGATATTCCTTCTTTCCTTGTATGTGTGTGGACTACTTGTTTCCTATTTCGATGCTAATTCCTAAATTACCTCAACAGTGAGATGGCCTTCCAAGTCAACTGAGTGGTCCCATCCTCGAACCATTGGAAATTTTATACCAACTTGACCACCCACAACATAGCAGCAATTAACTCTGAGTTTTTCCCAAGGAATACTCAGCCACGCCCATGAGAGAAGATGACCTGGATGAACTTTGGTGCTTTCTTCACCACAGGTAATTATGACATCTGAGCAAAGACAACTTCGATCACAACTTTCACAATTTTGACTTTATCAATTTCTTCATGCAACTTCTTTTACATTATGTTGTGTAATATAAACCGTCACCCACTCCGTTAATAATTGACCAATTTAATACGTTGCAAAAAATTATTTTAACCTATAATAAGTGTATATCTATAGCTAACCAAGCATGAGTTTAAATATCACATTATTAATTATTTTTTCCAGTTCATCTTTGGGTTTTTAAGTATATTTTTACTATAGTTATTCTAGATAACAAGGAAATATCGGCTACTCATTATTATTTATTACATTGAAATCTAAGTAAATCTTTTAACTTGGGAAAAGAAAATGAAAACCAAAATGTAAAGGGTTACCAATTAAATTTTATGGTATGTCATTCAAGTGAAATTAAACTTAAGTATGTGGACTTCCTTTATACTAATATTATAGTAATATAATATGATTACTAAATAACTTTTTGATATGTGAATCATACAACAAATTCATTGATGGCCTCCTTCAATCTTTCATCCTATTTAAACTCCTAAAATTTTCATTTTCTAACATCAAATTCCATCTCCAACTCTCTCTTACCACCCTTAATATGAGCTCTTCTCTCTGTATCCAAAATAATTTTTTTCCTTCCATGTCTCATGATAACAATTTGGTTATAGTGGCAATAAATTTTTGGTTTTGTTACGAATGTTCTAGTGGCATGCCTACTAGCAAAAGTTTAAAGTAGCAAATTTTCTAGAGTAGAAAACTCTTCAATAATTTATGGGAAGTGCATCATTATGGCATAAAACACATAATTGTTCAAGAGATCAAGTTCCCATCATCTTTCTATCATCTAAAGCAACTATATTTTTAATGATGAGTACGAAAAAGAAATTTGTTAACATATATGAAGCCTAAGATTCCTTCAGTCTATTGTATGTCTTTTCTAAATTTACAACATAATTTTATTTACTTGTTATGTGTATTATTTTGTTGACATGAAGATAGACTATGTGACCATCCAAATGGACTTATGAAAAAGAACTCAGATATTTGCATATAGGAAAGTTTGCAGTTTGAAAAAATATTTGTAATATCCTCTTCATATTCTTCCTTTTTTTTTTTTTTTTTTTAAAACTAGTGCTTAAATCTTCCACTCAAATTGTGTTTCAAATAATGAAAGCAAAAGAGACTAATCCAAAGACCAAGTTGAATAGTAGTGTCTTTCAAAATTAACCTAAACTAGGAAAACACTAAGAGAGAAAAATTTACATTTCCCAATTTAGAGGTTGCTAACAGAATGACACCAAAAGGTGAAAATAACATTGAGAGTTCAAGAACCCCTCATTTCTGGAAGGTAAAACAGACACATCTATAAGTCCTTTCCAATTTGATGTTCATCATTGCGTGGCTTGCAGAAATATGAGTAATCATGTATCGTGTGTTAAAATCATGTCACCCATTTTCCACATTTGATGTGTTGGGAAGCATATTCATGCATGTGTTTGAATAATCTATATCACATTATCATGGCACTCATATTTTCTCCCTCTTTTCCTATTTACATAAGTAGTTCTTTGTTGTTGTGGAATAAGTATTAGCAAGATGGAATCCTGAGGAAGCGTGTATGCCCAACTTACAGGAAGCTCATGTGTACACTCCCAACTTATAGGAAGCTCTTGTGTACTATCCAAATGATGTGGTAATCTTTGTTATTATATTTCCTTTTGTGCGCAAGGTTAAGCTCATCCTGTTGTTAAGTGATAGGATTTAAAAGATCCACTTGGTTATATTGCAGCCATTCGCCACAACGAAAAGAGATATGACATATGCAGGATTGTACCACCTTCATCTTGTCTCCACCCCCACTAACTTAGAGAGAAGAATGTGTTGGAATATACTAAGTTCTCAACTCGAATCCAACAAGTTGATTTACTTCAGACTAGGGAGTCAATGGATAAGAAAAACCAGGAAGAGGAAATGTTGTTGATAGTCAGGGAGCAAACATTTCCTTTTCTTAGTTTTTTTTCTTTTCCATGGGCTCCCTATTTTGAAGTAAATCAACTGCTGAATTCGAGTCTAGAACTTAGCATATTCCCACACATTCTTCTCTTTAAGTGGGCAGGGTGGACAACAAGATGCAGGTGGTACACTCCTGCACATGCCATATCTCTGTGTGATGTGGCAAATGCTTGCAACATAACTAAGTGGATCTTTAAACTCCTATCGTTTAACCACAATATGAGCTTATCCACGCGCAGAAAGAGGAAAATAATAAAAACTATTACCGAATTATTTGGATAGTACACAGGAGCTTCTTGTAAGTTGGGCCTACACGCTTTCCCACGAATCTATCTTTATGATACTTGTTCCACAACAAGAAATAACTACTTATGTAAAGAGAGAGAAAGAGAGATCATGCGAGTGTCATGACAAGGTGAAATAGATTATTCAGACACATGCATGAATATTTTTCCCACAACATCAAATGTGGAGAATGGGCGACTAGATTTTTACACACAGTACATGAGTAATCATATTTCGGCAAGCCATACGATGATAAACACCAAATTGGAAAGGACTTATAGATGTCTCCTTATTACCTTCCTTCAACGAGGTTTCTTGAACTCTCAATGCTGTTTTCACCTTTTGGAGCCTTTATGGCAAAGAATCTATAAGTTTTGGTTACTCCCAAAATTAACCACAATTGATGTTCAAAGAAATGGTTCAAAGAATGTATGTACTGGGGAATGTAATTTTAGTTCTCTGTTGATCTTATCCTAGTTTAGGTTAATTGTGATAGACACAAATATTAAACTTGGTTTTACATTAGTTTTTTTTCCTTTCATTATTTGGAACTCAGTTTGAGTGGATGATTTAAGCACTAACTTTTAAAAGAAAATTAGGAGGAATATTAGGAGGATATTACAAATATTTTTTCGAACTACAAAATTTTCTATATGAAATTGTGGGTTGTTTCTCCCAAGTCCTCTACAAATTTCATTTGGCTACTCACATACTCTATCTTCCTGTGAAACTAATAACACATGAAACAATTAATGAAAGTTAGATACCTACAAAATTAGGGAAAAGATATAATAGAAAGAAGAAAACTGAGGCTTCATACCAACAACATTAGATACCATCCATATACATGGAAATTAGCCCAACAACACGCCTACAACATGCTCAAAACAGTCCATAAACTCAACAACTACAACACAATACTTTATGACCTTTCCTCCATAACTATTTTCACTTTTAAGGCTTGCTAAACCTTCAAATCAACTCAACATAAGAGATAGGATAAAGAACATAACTTATACTTGAAGAACTTTAGCCTACTTGAAGAACTTTAGCCATACCAACTTTCTTCAAGATCAAACTCACCACAGCATCAAGTAGAAACAAGAACAATCACTTTTCATGAATTAGTTTGGTGTAATCCTGTTGAATTCGTGATTTTAGGGGTTGTAAGTGTTTAAGGTAAGTGTATGGATATGTCTAGAACTCAAAAGAAGTGTAAATGATGAAAAAAAGGGAATAATAGGGTATTTATACCCGTTGAAAGTCGGTTCCACTGACTTTCCATGTGGGGCCCGCGGGGAAGCCATTTGGCAGCTTAGACGCTTATCTTGAAATGCCCATAACTCCCTACTCCGATGTCATTTTGATGAATGGTTTGTTGCGTTGGAAACTAGATTTCTTGAACTTCAATTTAGGCTTTTATTTCACTTCAATACTGCTGATATACTAGGAGATATACCCCTCTAAAGTTGACCCAAAATTTCTGTCCAAAATTCTGCCAACTTTTTTCAAATTTTTGACAAACTTATTTTCTTCAATTTGCTTGATCCCGGAACCTTTAGACACTTACTTAACACTTGTTAAGAGTATTCCTTAACCTTACAAGGGTTCCATGACCTCTCCGAGGTTGCATTAGTTTACTTACAACGCAAACGACGCGATTTTTTTTCTTTTTTCGAGGTGTAACATTAAACCCCCTTAATTCCCCCCGAATTCCCTCTTATTAGGTTCATTTTAGCCAACACACGCATTTAAGAAAGAGTTCAAGGTCTCAACATGCCTGGAATGGCCGAATCTCGAATCATGAAGCCCGTTTCCATTCTGCATAGTCTCCAAACGGACAAAGTCTAATCAAATATGGATTATACGTTAGAATACGAATCCAACAACACCCATATATCTACATAATCCAAAACCCCCAAATTAAGCCCTAAAATTAGGATTCCGAACCCAAAAAGGTAAAATAGTAAATTTATCCTAGAATCACGTTCCTCATGCTTCATATAACTCATAAACTGGAAATCATCCAATAATAATCGCTAATTCATGCTCAATTTCTAAAACCCCCAATTCTTAGGTTGGGTTCCAAAACCCTTCAATGTATCTCTTAAAATCAACATTCTAAGCATGGTGTTTTGATTCTAACTATGAAAATAATCATAAAATAAAGTTAGGAGACTTACCCACTGATTCTTCCTTGAATTCCCTTAAATTCGCCTAAAAAATTGCTCTCCATGTAAGGGTTTAGAAATGGAATGTCTAGGGAAGGAAGGCACATAAAACATCTATTGTATCAGCTAGTTCCCAAAGCATGGCATTCAGACCAACTATACAATTGAAATTGGACAAATGCCCATAACATGATGATCGATATCCGATACTGGTGCTCGTCACCTCATGAGTATTTTAAACCCCCTTAATTCCCCCCAAATTCCCTCTTATTAGGTTCATTTTAGCTAATACTCGCATTCAAGAAAGAGTTCAAGGTCTCAACATGCCTGTAATTGCCGAATCTCGAATTATGAAGCCCATTGTCATTCTGCATAGTCTCCAAATGGACAAAGTCTAATCAAATATGGATTATACGTTAGAATATGAATCCAACAACGCCCATATTGCTACATAGTACAAATCCCTAAATTATGCCCTAAAATTAGGATTCTGAACCCAAAAGGGCAAAATAGCAAATTGATCCTAGAATCTCGTTCCTCATGCTTCATACGACTCATAAACTTGAAATCATCCAATAATAATCGCTAATTCATGCTCAATTTCTAAAACCCCCAATTCCTAGGTTGGGTTCCATCAATATATCTCTTAAAATCAACATTCTAAGCATGGAGTTTTGATTTTAACCATGAAAATAATCATAAAATAGAGTTAGGAGACTTACCCACTGATTTTTTCTTGAATTCCCTTCAATTCGCCTCCAAAATTGCGGTCCACGTAAGGGTTTAGAAATGGAATGTCAAAGGAAGGAAGGTACTTAAAACCTCATTCTGCTAAGCGAATTGCGCACCTACGCACCCAAGATCACACCGATGAACATGCACCAGCAGAAGAGACCTCGCCATGCAGCATTCCCACAAAATATCCCAAGCTCGCAGTGGTGGAGCTTAGATCGCGGCTGCACAGACGCACATGAGGTAAAATCTTCGCAGGGGTAGACCAAAGACAACCTAGCTGTCCTTCGCTCCTGCGGGCCTCCTCTCTCCTGAGCGCGTCAGCAGGGGCGGGACTAAGTTCACTCTTGCTCAAACACCAAAACCAGAAAAATTTGGTTTTTGACTCTCTCAACCGAAATCCCGAAACTCTCCCGGTACCTCCCCGATACAAACCGAATATGAAGACACATGTAAAAATGCTCTACGAACTCACTCACGCACTCGGAATTCCCAACAGAGGTCTTGTTGGCCAAGTCAACCCCGAACGGACAAAAATCAACTTTCCAACCAAATAACCAAAATGCCCCAAAATGGGTCGTTAGATTGAGGAATCAGGAACATCGGATTAGAATGGATCACCACAGACTTATGGAAATCCTACTGTTCACTTATTTTGAAACGGTTCACCTAATTATTGGTGACAATCAGGGTATGATGCGTTTTACTCAGGCCAAGTCTGTTAATGTAATGTCAGAGGACTTATAGATATGTTACCAGGAGATTTATGGCTATTCGAGTAATCCGTGTCTAACGATTTAATGGTTTTCCGTTCAAAATAGAGGTATAGTATGTTTCCGAGTGTGTGAAGATTACAAGGTGTCTTAACAACATTTGGTGACGGCCCCTTACGGGAAAATTTTATCGGTCTGAGCCGATGTTTAGCGATGTGGAGGAGGTAGAAATGGATAAGGGAGGTTTTTGGAGTGATCAGCTGATTTTTATAGCATTGGCATGGCAAGATAATCCCAAGGATGATGTGCCTAGTACGTTACTTGAAGGATAAGAAAATTCAGATAGTGAGTGTTGATTCCGTGGTTTTAACTCATCGAAATGGAACTATTACATTCCAGATCTGCGTAATTGGCCTTGGATAAGGTTTGTTTTGATGGGAATGCTTGGGATTTGCTCAGGGTAAGCACAAATCCTTTTCTTGTCAGACGAAGTCTTGATTTGTACTCATGGTGTGTGATAGCATGATTTCTACAAATCCATGGTACTGAAGATGATTTTGGAAGGTGTGGAAGAAATATAAATGGAATTAGAGTACTTGGCGGGTACAGTTCACTATGAATGACAGTTTCAGTTAGAAGATTGGGGCAACTATAATGATAATTGTGGAATCCGCCGAATTACATCAGAGTTATGGTTATAATCAAATTCAGGTATTTTAGGTAAGGCTGGACTGAGTGTGCGAGGATCAAATTATTGTGTTAAGTTAAAGGAAATTTTGTCGAATCAAGCAGAGAAGAAAATTGCTATGGACTTATAGTAGGATTACCTAGGTAGTTGACGAAATTTGATTCATATCTTGGTCTTTAAAGACCGATGGACTAAGTGATCTCATTGTGTATCGACTCAGACTATCTGCAAATCAGAGAAATTAGACAGGCTCGACTTTCAAAAGTTGGTTTGTTCACTTTGGGGGCCTATTTCTACCAATTACGGATTGAGTCACTTAGTTTACATCTTATTCTGGAGATCTATGCAAAAGGACTTAGGTAATGGAGCTAGTACAACATATCGTCTTCAGACTGATGGACAGTTTGAGCGCATTGTTCGGGTTCATGATGTTATGTTACGAGTTTATGAGAGATTTTTGCGGCCTTTAGGATCAATTTCTACCTTTAGCGGGGATTGTCTACGATAGTTACCGTTTGAGCTTTGAGATGGCACCCTTGAGGCCTCATATAGGAGGAGGTGTCGTTATCTAGTTGGTTGATTTGATGCATTGAGGTGAGACCTTGGGTGACAGACTTGTTGCGGGATTCTTTTGACAAGGCCGATTCAGAGGCTGCCTAACTCGGACTAGTGAGTTATACGGGCTAGAAGGTTCTTGAATTCGGGGTCATGATTGGTGAGTGAGTATTGCTGAAGGTTTCACCCATGAAGGGTGTGATGAGGTTTAGAAAGAAGGGCAATGTTACACCTCGGACATTTTGTGTTGTTGTGTTGTGAATAGACTACCTCAAGGATAAGGTGAACATGAAGTCCTTATGACAATAAGGAGAGTTTTTAGTAGCTTTAAAGTGCATATGACAAGATTTTAAAGCTAGAAGAATCGGTGAAACTAAGTTCATCGAAGGAAGTAAAGTATAAGTCGTGTTGGAGAGGTTAATGAAGTCAAAGGAAGGAAGTCGTATAACGATTATTTAGTAATGTCTTGGGAAGGAGTTATGGGGCTCCTTAGATGGTTAATGAAGTGTTAAACAAGTGCCAAGAAGACTCCATAAGGATTTGAGATCAAATGAATCGACGAAATTAGTTTTGGAAAAGGTGAGTTATACGACCACATATACAGTCCGTATAATGGTATGTATAACAGTTACAGTGAAGGTTCATCACTGGTGCTATTATACGGTCACTTATACGGACCGTATAAGTGTCCGTATAAATCCTATCGAGCAGCTTTGGTTTTTTTTTATAAAAAGATGGCCCAAGTACTTATTTCTTATTTCTCACCTTCTCCACACCTCTTGAGAGCTCTAGAATATTGCACACACCATATCAACACAAATTCAAGAGAAATCAAAGATTAAACACCAATGCTCAAGAGGATGAAGTGCAAGGAGGCTCACTAGGGTTTATAGAAATCAAGAATTCCTTTGGTATTGAAGTTGGGGTTGTTCTCAAGTGAGGTACATTCATCCAAAGTTTATCCTTACATGATCAAAGGTGATTTTTACATCTACTTCATGTTATTAAGAGTATTTGAGTGGTTGAATGACTTGGATGAGAGAAGAAATGAATATGAGCTCAAATATGGGAATAATGATATTTTGAAGGGTTAACTTGAGTCATGATTCTTAGTATGCTATGAGTATAATTTTTTTATGAATGATATTAAGGATGTTGAACAAGTAGTATATGTAGATGAATATGGTGTTGTGTTGTAATTATGGTTATGAATGACCTTGAAAGGAGTTTGAGGATTGAACAATGTTTAAACTCGGTTAAGTTTTTATTGATTATGGCATTTGCTGGTGTTGCTATTGATGTTGGGAGTTGTTTATTATAGGGAGAAAGTTGTTGGAAACAAAGGAAATGCTGCCCAATTTTCGTTAGCTCTTAGTCGCTTTAGTTTAGACTCAAGCATGTTTAAAATGATATAATTTTGCACGAATTCTCTTGAATGTAGAGTTGTGAGCTTGGAAGGAGAACGATTAATCATTAAGAAGACATAAAGGTAGGTAAGGCTAGTCCCTTTTTTTTCAAAGGCATGACTCCTCTATTACGATTTCTTTTCTATATATTTCCATGACCTTCTTACATCCCAAAAGATGAAAGTTAAAGATTCTTAAGAGCTTCTTATGAGAAAGAGACAAGATGTGTTTTATGACGATGATGATGATGACGATGATGACTTTACTTCTAGAGATTCCAAAGCTTATGAATTAAAGCTATCTTAAGCTTAATGATCTTATTTCATAATTTCCTTGATGTTGTTCATTGTTGGCCATCTCACCTCTTGATATTAGTTCCTTCAAGGTGAAACCAAGCGATGAT
Source organism: Lycium ferocissimum (assembly GCF_029784015.1). NCBI lineage: Eukaryota > Viridiplantae > Streptophyta > Magnoliopsida > Solanales > Solanaceae > Lycium > Lycium ferocissimum. Next base: position 27,593 of record NW_026726263.1, on the reverse strand, counting down.
GTTTGATCCATAATATAATCGGAGGTTACCGACCTTACGTCACTCCGATAGAGTTACTGCTTTTACTTGAGCTCTTAGGCATGCTTTATGTTATGTATATGTATGATTACACCGTGCCTAGTTAGCGGGGCAGACACCACTGCGCTGGGCATAGTGGGCGGCTATGATGATACTTACACCGTGCCTAGTTGGCCGGGCAAACACCACTAGTGGGAGGTATGAGATGGTTACCCCGGATGCGGGCTAATGATGATCATACCGTACCTATACATGATATGATGTTGTTTATTATGAAAGTTAGCATGCATGACTCCGCCTTAAGAGGAAATCAGTTACAGGTTATCTCTTTATTGTATGTTCTCTTATTTCTTGCTTATGCTGTTATACATACCTTACATACTCAGTACATTGTTCGTACTAACGTCCTTTCTTTTATGGACGCTGCGTTCATGCACGCAGATAGACAGGGGGACGACACAGATGCTTAGGTGCTTTATCAGTAGATATACAGGAGCACTCCACTACTCCAGAGTTGTCGCTTATTGGTATATTCTTTGTGTACATATTTGGGGCATGGCGGGGTCTTGTCCCGTCCTTATGATTTCAGTACTATAGTTAGAGGCTCGTAGACACATGTATGTGGGTAGTAGTTGTCTTATGATCTCTTTAGTGTATGTTTTTTACATCATTTTGCAGCCTCGTGGGCCTATGTACATGTATATCTTGAGGTGCAATTGAAGATCATTTCATAGTAAGTTTGTGTCGAGAATGGTGTATGTTCAGGTTGAGTTGATGATATGTCTGAAGGGTGGTGCTCGGTGGGCTAGCTTTGGGTACCTGTCATGGCCATCTAGTCGGGTCGTGATAGGCAAGTCGATCCTTAGGTTCATTGGTCTGTTTGGGATCGTTCAGCATATTGGTGAGTTAGCCTATAAGTTGCCTTTGCCTCCTGGTTTGTTGGGCATTCACCCCGTATTTCATATTTCGATGCTAAAGAAGTACCATTCATATGGTTCTCATGAGATTAGATGGGACTAAGTAATACTTGATCAGTTATGCAGATTAGATATCTCCAGTTTATCAGCGATTCAGGTATCTCTTCTTTCTTTCATGTTCGAGGACGAACATAAGTTGTGGATGATGTAACGACTTTTTAGGTCATTTTAGTTGTTTTCTTATTTTTGCCTATTTTGTCCTTGTGAACCCGCCCCTTTGCTTGTTTGAATTGTTCTGTAGTGGGTGTGGTTGGCACAATTCCCGAGGTAGTTGAAATCTCTTAAGTTGGAAAATTGCTAAGTTAAAGAATTCTTAAGTGTTGGGTTGACTTCATGCATCATTAGGGGTAATTGTGTCAATTTGGGAATTTCGTTGGTTCTATTAGCTCCGGAACGTCGAGTATAGGCTTGTTGTGTACTTGGTTAAGTTCCCGAGGACCATGGAGGCATTTTTGTCATTTGGTTGGGAAGTTGTTTTTTGCCCGTTCGGGGTTGACTTGGTCAACGAGACCTCTTTTGGGAATTCTGAGTGCGCGAGTGAGTATGTAGTGCATTTTTACATGTGTCTGCATATTTGGTTTGTGTCACGACCCAATCGGAGGGCCAAGACGGGCACCCGGAGCTAACCTACCGAGCACCTCTTAACATACTTCTCATAACCATTCCTAAGTGGACCACAAAGATAACTCATAAATATTATAATTTGTATATGTACAAGTCCAAAAGATAAACGCATATCTATATAAACGTCATCAACTATGCCTATATATACAAGCCGACAAGGCTGCCAAAAATGATATACAAAATGCGAACAGATGAGGTTATAGGACATTTAGCTATATACATCTATCTACGAGCATCTACATGGAGTGCATAACATCATAAAGACGGGACAGGACCCCGTCGTGCCCATATATACACAAAAGAATAGTACCAGCTGAACTGTAGCTCCGGAACAAATGGAGCACTCATGTGCAACGCAGATGAAGCAGCCTAGGGGTCTGATCCGTCTCTCTGTCTATCTGCGGGCATGAACGCACCGTCCACAAACAAAAGGAGGTTACTAAGAATAATGTACTGAGTATGTAAGGCATGAGTAAAAAAATAATAAAAATAGGGAAGAAACATGAGATAGGAGAAATAACCAAAGACATCTGATTGCCTCATAAGGCGGACATCATGCATGCTTAGCCCTTTTTTGAAAAAAAAAAACATTTTCATACATATATAATATAAGGGTTAGTGCTGCAGAACATGCAGCCCGATCCATATACCATATCATCCCATATCATGGGCATCCCGTATCTGATGTAACATCATAATTTACCCACTGCCTCAGTTATACGATCAAATATATGGGCCGTAAATAATATATTGTCCGTACATTTGGACCGTAAATCCCCAATAGTAAACCACCACTCACTGATTTAATTTTATGGTGGAGTCTATAAAATTTACGATCTGTATAACATATACGGTCCGTAAATCCAATCGTAAATCTCAACTTTGCTGAAACGTATTCTTGTCGATTCATTGAGCCTCTAATCCTTCTGATGCCTGCTAAACATGAACTTAACCTCTTATAACTATGAGATAAACTTGTATAAGCTCATTTAACCTTGATAACCCCGGTGTCCAATACTAGAACCAATAACACACGGCGAATCTTCATGCACAAAATCACGAGGTGTAACATCCTTCCTCCTTAGAAACATTCGTCCCCGAATGTTAGGCTCTTAGGGATTCTACAAAAATTTTGCTAGAGTTCTCCCTGTAACTATACCACTACCATCCTGTCACAACAACCCAGAATCTGCAACGCCTCACAGGGCTACAACAACAACAATAATGGCCCCACATAATCAAGAAATCACAAAAAGAAAGCATTACGCACCTGAAGACCATGTAGTCTCTGTTTGAACATCCTCTGGCAAAGGGAAACAAGTCTGGATACCTGGACTTCATATTTTCTTCAGCTTCCCATGTTATTTCTTCCTTATTACAGTTTATCCATAGAGCTTTAATTAAAGCTACATCTTTAGTCCTTAATCTCCGAACTTGTCTATCTAGGATAGCAATGGGAATATCTTCATATGATAATTTCTCCATAACCTGAACATCATCTACGGGTACAACTGTGGAAGGATCTCCAATGCACTTGCGAAGCATTGACATTTGGAAAACTGGGTGGACTGACTCTAAGTCTGAAGGTAGATCTAACTCATAGGCCACCTGGCCTACTTTGCTTATAATCCTGTAAGGCCCAATATATCGAGGACTAAGCTTACCCTTCTTACCGAATCTTGTAACGCCTTTCATTGGTGTCACCTTCAAGAATACTCAGTCATTGACTTGGAATTCTAAATCTCGTCGGCAATTATCAACATAAGACTTCTGTCGACTCTGGGCTGTCAATAATCGATCCTAAATAAGCTTGACCTTCTCCACTACTTGCTGGATCAAATCCGGCCCTACTAATTTAGTCTCTCCCACTTCGAACCATCCAATTGGTGATCTACACTTTTGCCCATATAAAGCCTCATACGGGGCCATCTGGATACTGGAATGATAACTATTGTTGTATGCAAACTCAATAAGTGGTAAGTGATCATCCCAACTACCTCCAAAGTCTAGCACAAATGCTCGTAGCATATCTTCGAGAGTCTAGATGGTTTGCTCAGCTTGTCCATCAGTCTGGGAATGAAATTCTGTACTAAGACTTACCTGAGTTCCCAAACCATTTTGGAATGACTTCCAGAAATTAGCTTTGAATTGTGCTCCTCTATCAGAGATAATGGATACTGGAACACCATTAAGTCGTACTATTTCCTTGATATAGAGCTTCTCATAATCTTCAGCTGAGTACGTAGTTCTAACAAGCAGAATATGAGCTAACTTTGTGAGTCTATCCACAATTACCAATATAGAATCATACTTACATTAAGAACGAGGCAAGCCTATAATGAAATCCATATTAATTACTTCCCACTTCCAAGTGGGAATCTTCATAGCTTGTAGCAATCCTCCAGGCTTCCGATGCTCGATCTTTACTTGCTGACAGTTAGGACATTGAGGTACAAATTCTGCTATATCTTTCTTCATTCCATCCCACCAATAGGTTGACTTAATATCATGATACATCTTCATCGCTCCTGGATGGACAGAATAACGGGAATAATAGGCTTTCTCTAAAATCTGGCGGTGCAATTATGAAACATCGGGAACATATAATCTCCCTCGATACCTGAGATTTCCATCTGCAGAAATCTCAAATGGTGACTTATTCTTTTGAGGGAATGTATCTCTATAATGAACTAACATGGGATCTTCGTACTGACGCCCTTTCACCTCAAGTACTAAAGACGAGACAGCTGGATCTTGGATAGTAACTCCTGTATCGCCCGAGTCCAACAATCGAACTCCTAGGCTAGCTAACTACTGAAGCTCATAGGCTAGCTCTCTTTTCTCTGGTTGAACATCACATAAGCTACCCATGGATTTGCAGCTAAGAGCATCGGCTACTACATTCGCCTTTCCAGGATGATATAAGATACTAACATCATAATCTTTCAATGGCTCCAACCATCACCTTTGCCACAAATTCAACTCTTTCTGCTTGATAATATACCGAAGGCTCTTATGTTCTGTATAGATATCAACATGAATGCCATACAAAAAGTACCTCCATGTCTTTAATGCATGAATTACCTTAGCCAAATCTAGATTGTGGGTCGAGTAATTTTTCTCGTGTTTCTGCAACTGCCTTGAAGCATAAGCAATTACTTTACCATGCTGCATCAGCACACAACCTGACCCAACGCATGAGGCATTATAATAAATTACATAGCCCTCCGATCCTTCTGGAAGTGTTAGAACCGGGGTCAAACTCAATCTGTTCTTCAACTCCTAAAAACTACGCTCACAAGTATCCGCCCATTGAAACTTAGCTGATTTCTAGGTCAGCTCCTTTAGCGGTGCAGAAATGGAAGAAAAGCCTTCTAAAAATATTCTGTAATAACCTGCTAAACCCAGAAAGCTACGAACTTTCGTAGGCGTTGTAGGTCTCGGCCAAGTCTTCACCGCTTTAATCTTCTGGGTATCCACCCGAATAACATCAGCTAAAATAATATGCACCAGTAAAGTCAAGGAATTCAACCAGAAATCACATTTTGAGAACGTTGCATATAAATTCCAGGCCTGAAGAACTCTGAGGAACGCACGTAAATGATCTGCATGCTCCGCCTCAGATCGAGAATATACCAGAATATCATCGATAAACACAATCATGAACGAGTCTAGGAAAGGCATGAATACACTGTTTATCAAATCCATAAATATTGTTGGAGCATTCGTTAATCTAAACGAGATTACCTGAAACTCGAAATGACGATATCTACTTCTGAAGGCCGTCTTCGAAATGTCCTTCTCTCTAACTCTCACCTAGTGATACCTTGATCCTAAATCTATTTTTGAGAATTATTTGGCGCCCTGCAACTGATCAGATAAATCATCTATTCTTGAAAGTGGATACTTGTTCTTTATTGTCACCTTATTCAGCTGTCTGTAGTCGATACACATCCGTAAGGAGCTATCTTTCTTCCTTATAAATAACACAGGTGCTCCCTATGGTGACGAGCTAGGCCTGATAAAGCCTTTCTCAAGAAAATGCTTCAACTCTCCCAATTCTGTAGGAGCATTCAATAAAGAGGAATAGATATTGGCTTAGTATTCGGTAACACATCAATGGCGAAATCAATCTCCCGTTCGGGTGGAAAGCCTCGAAGCTCGTCTGGAAATACATCTGGAAGCTCATTTACTACTTGAACTGATTGAAGAGTTGGTGGCTTCGCTTCTGTATCTTGAACCTGGACTAAATGATAAATGCAACCTTTAACAATCAACTTCCTTGCCTTGACGTAGAAAATAAACCTGCCTCTCGGAGACGCTGTATTACCCTTCCACTCTAAAATTTGTTCTCCTAGAAACTAGAAACGAACCATTTTCGTTCTACAATCAACATTGGCATAACAAGAAGCCAACCAATCCATACCCATAATAACATCAAAATCTACCATCTTTAGCTCAATCAAATCAGCCATGGTATGACGGTCACAGACTACAACCACACATTTCTTATATACCCATCTAGCTATCACTGAGTCACCAACGGGTGTAAACACCACAAAAGGTTGAATTGACTCAGGTTTCACCCCAAATGAACTGGCAATATAAGGAGTAACATATGACAATGTAGAACCTGGATCAATAAATGCATACACGTCATAAGAAGATACTGATAATATACCTGTAACAACATCAGGTAAAGACTCAAGATCCTGTCGCGCACCTAGTGTATAGATACGGCTTTGAGGACCGCTCGAACTAAATGCTCCCCCTCTACCTCTACCACGGCCTGCCGGTGTCTGTGAACTTTGCCCCAGAGGGCGTACCGATGATGCTGAACCAGCTGATGATCTCGTGGGCTGAACCATACCTCTACTACCTCTCGATGGACAATCTCACATCATATGGCCTGTCTGACCGCAGGGATAACAAACATCTGAACCTAGGCGGTACTGTCCTAAATATAGCCTACCACACTGAGTACATCGTGGTAAAGGTGACCTCATCTGACCGGAATCAACCATATATTGGGAACCCGAGGCTCTGGAACTCTAACCAGGTCCGGAACAAATAGGTCGATCAAATCTCTGACCTGCAAATCGTGGAGGTGCATTAGCTGTTGAATGGCTTGAGTGCCTAGAATACTGCTGTCTCTGACCCCCTCTGAACTCACTACCAGCACCTAAGGATCTGGCTCTCTTACTATAGCCCCTATTATGCTCACGCTCACTCCTTCATTACTGCTATCGCTCCTCCACATTCTGGGCGTGGGCCTTAATATGAGAAATATCCATACCTTCCTGAAGTGAGGCTGTCAAACAATCATCAATCAAATGTGGCCCTAAACCACTCACAAATCGGTGAACACGATCTCCCATGTCAGACACCATAGCTGGAGCATACCTAGCCAAAGAATTAAAATGGAGGCTATACTCTCGAGCACAGATGTTTCCCTGTCTGAGGTTCAGGAACCTATCCGCTTTGGCCCGTCGAACCTTTGGCGGCAAATAATGTCAAAAAAAAGCATCTACAAACTCTTGCCATACCCGTGGAGGTGCATTTACCCCTCCAGAAGACACCCAGGTACTATACCAATGAACAACTACATCTTGCAATCTATAAGAGGCCGACTCTACCGACTCAACATCTGAAGCATGCATTTCCTGCAATGTTCTCAACATTTCATCTATGAAGTTCTGGGGGTCCTTGTCTAGTTTTGACCCAAAGAATTTTGGAGGGTCCAAATTAATTAAATCACAGACTACGCGCTGACAGCTCTATCACCATGACCCGTACCTTGCCGCTGAGCCTCAGCGACTACTAAGTAGATCAGCAACTAAATGGCCTCCCTTATCTCCTGGCCTGAGGCATCCAGTGGGGGAACTGGGGGTGCTGGAGCTAGAGCTGAGGCTCCTCTTTGCTCCTCTGGAGAGGGTGGAGTGTGAGATGACCGAGATGGAACCTCATTCTGGGATTCGCCCTCCTCCACATCTATAGGCGGTACCCGTTCAGTCCTTCTACCTACCACTGACTTTCCCTTCTGGGCCGTTGTAGCTTTTCTCTTCACGGGCATAGGAAAAAGGAGAGTCCTTATAACATGGCTCTATCGCACAATCTAAGATTAGAAAGAAAGGTCAATAATTCCTAAATGCCTCGCAGCCTTTGGTTTATAAGTGTGGCGCACTTCACACCCATAAACAAGACTCTGCTGGACGGCTCGTAGACATACCCTAGGACGAACTGCTCTGCTACCACTTTTGTCATGACCCAACTGAAGGGCCAAGATGGGCACCCGAAGCTAACCTACCGAGCACCTCTTAACATACTTCTCATAATCATTCCTAGGTGGACCACAAAAGGTGACTCATAAATATTATAATTTGCATGGGCATGAGTCCAAAAGATAAATGCATATATATATAAACGTCATCAACTACGCCCATATGTACAAGCCGACAAGGCTGCCAAAAATGATATATAAAATATGAACTGATGAGGTTATCGGACTTCTAGCTATATACATCTTTCTACGAGCCTCTACATAGAGTGCATAACATCATAAAGATGGGATAGGACCCCGCCGTGCCCATATATACATAAAAGAATAGTACCAGCTGAATTGTAGCTCCGGAAAAAATGGAGCACTCCTGTGCAATGCAGATGAAGCAGCCTAGGGGTCTGATCCGTCTTCTTGTCTACCTGTGTGCATGAACGCAGCGTCCACAAACAAAGGGAAGTCAGTACGAATCATGTACTGAGCATGTAAGTCATGAGTAACAACATAAAGAAAATATGGAACAAACATGAGATAGGAGAAATAACATGTACATCCGATTGCCTCATAAGGAGGATATCATGCATGCTTAGCCTTTTAAAAATACAAACATTTTCATACATATATAATATAAGCGTTAGTGCTTTGGAACGTGCAGCCTGATCCAGATATCATATCATCCTACGTCCGGGGCATCCCGTGTCCGGGGTAACATCATAATCTGCCCACTGCCTCAGATATACGGTCAAATAGACAGACCATCAATAATATACGATCCGTACATTTGGATCGTAAATCCCCAATAGAAAACCACCACTCACCGATTTAATTTTACGGTGAAGTCCATAAAATTTACGGTCCGTATAACAAATACAATCCGTAAATTTCAACTTTGCCGAAACATATTCTCGTCGATTCATTGAGTCTCTAATCCTTCCGATACCTGCTAGATATGAACTTAACCCCTTATAACTATAAGATAAACTTGTATAATCTCATTTAACCTTGATAACCCTGGTGTCCAAGACTAGAACCACTAGCATACGACGATCATATACAAAATCACGAGGTGTAACAGTTTGTGTTAGGGAGGTTGCGGGAGAGTCTAGGGATTTCGGGTGATGAGAGTCAAAAACTAGATTTTGCTGGTTCTAGTGTACACGCAGGTGCGAGAGTGGTCCTGCCCCTGCGGATGCGCTTCTTTGAGTGGAGGCTCGTAGGAGCGAGACTCTGAGGATTTGGCTTGGGTCCGCTTCAGTGAATATATTCTCGCAGAAGCAAGACCACAGCTGCGAGGGTAGTCCCGCAGCGGCAAAACCGAGATATTTTTTAGTGGTCCACCTCAGCGAAGACATTTCCGCCGGTATGAGTTCAGTGGTGCGAACTTGAGTACGCAGGTGTGCGTATCGCTGAACAGAATGTGGTTTTAAGAGTCTTCCTTCTTTATACATTCCATTTCTAAATCCTTAAGTGTGAGAGCGTTTTTGGAGGATAATTGAATAGAATTCAAGGAAGAATCAGTGGGTAAGTCTCCTAACTTAATTTTATAATTATTTCCATGATTAGAATCAAAACCCCATGCTTAGAATGTGGAATTTGAAAGGTAAATTGTAGGGTTTTGGAACCCAATTTGAGAATTATGGATTTTGATAATTGAGCATGAATTCGTAGTCATTAATGGATGATTTTTAATATATATGTTATATGAAGCACGAGGAACGTGATTCTAGGCTCAATTTACTATTTTGCCATTTTGCTTTCGGAATTCTCATTTTAGGGCTTAATTTCGGAATTTTTGATTATGTAGCAATATAGGTGTTGTTGGATTCGTGTTCTAAGGTTTAATCATTATTTGAATAGAATTTGTTAGTTTGGAGACTATGAGGAACAGCAGCGGGCTTCGTGATTCGAGATTCGGCAATTCCAGGCATGTTGAGTCCTTGAACTCTTTCTAGAATGTGTGGTTGATTAAAAAGAATCTAATAAGAGGGATATGGGTTAATTAAAGGGGGTTCTGATATTCGTGAGGTGATGAGCACCAGTATCGGATACCGGTCATCATGTAGAGGTATTTGTGCAATTCCAATTGTATAGTGGGTCCGAATGGTATGCTTTGGGCACTAGCTGATAGAATAGTACGATTCTTTAGATCTGTGATTGGGGTCCGATGCCCGTACTTTATGTCTCTTATTGTTATTTCTTGTCTTGTCTGTTTGTATGCATATCACACATATATCCTCATTAAAGTAAAAAAGAAGTAAAAAGGTGAAGACTTTATGATATTGTAAACATGAGGATGGATTCCCTGCTTATATGCTTGTTCTTGACTTGATGTATGTCATATTCATACTTTATATGTATTCATGCATATGATTTGAGGATATGATTATGAGTCCGGCGGGATCTTGTTTCGGATGAGTGATGATGCTTTAGCACGTTTCGTTGACAAATGTGTCCGGTCAGCGAAGTGACAGGTACTTGAGATATGATATGTGGAAACCGTGATCCGAGTTTGCTACCGGAGCGGTCCGTGATCCGATGATTGTCCAGAGCGGTGATATATAGGCCTTATGAGCCCCCCATGGGTCACGAATTGTTAATATTCAAACGTGTGTATATCGAGAAATGGAAACAAAGGCCTTGCATTGTATTTGCATCTCTTTCATCTTATCTTATGCTATTGTTATGATTGTTGGTATTTGACTTGCCTTTTCTTGGATTCTTGTTGCAATTTGAGCATAATCGTTAAAGTAAGGTTATCTTGTATTTTGGAATAATTGCGGACAAGTGTGGTTGTGGTATCGTAACCAACCGTCGTCTCCGTTTCGAAAAGGGTCGGTCAACGATGCTGCTGAGTACCCGTTGTATTTGTACTCAATTTACACTTGCTGCACCTTTTTGTGTACAGACTTGGTTCCTAGCACTAGTGGAGCTCGCGACTACCAGGCTGCCCGCTAGAGGCTTACTTGAGAGATCGGGGTGATCATCTTGGATTCTGGATGGCTCCGGACTCCTTCTTATCATTACTTGCTGTCTCTTTCAGTTCAGATAGTTTTCTTTATATATTCAGACTATTTTATTACTCTTAGTAGTCCTTGTATTATGGTGACATTAGATTTTTGGGATTGATGTAATAACTTCCAAGTATTTCATCTAAGGATGATTTAAGACTTAAAATTGACTTGTATGATTTATTTATGCTTTTTAGTATTTCCTCTTATTTTGGGCTGTTAATGGTTGGTGTTGGCTTACTAGTACGGTGGGACTAGTGCCATCACGACTTGATAGTTTAGGTCGTGACACATAATCTGATGTTGTGGCCCTGCTACATATGGAAAACATAAATGACATCGATACATCAAGACCCCATCTTCTGTTACTTCGAAGGTTGTCACCTATTTCTGCTGAACTTTCTCCTTGAGCTGTTATAGAATCGGGTCCTCATACAGCCTCTCTTTTACCTCTACTACTGGAGATTATGTGGCAGTATTCTTAACTAGAACCATGCTGTCCTCCGAGTCCACTAACCGAACTCCCAAACTAGCTAGTTGATGTAGCTCTAAAGCTAATTCTCTCTTCTCGGCCCCCAAGTGCGATTAACTCCTATGGATCTACAACTAAGGGCATCAACCACAACATTAACCCTCCCTGGATTGTATTAAATATTAACATCATAGTCTTTTAGTAACTCTAGCCACCGTCTCTGTTGCAAGTTTAGCTCTTTTTGCTTGAAGATATACTGAAGGCTCTTATGATTTGTAAATATATCAATTTGCACCCCAAATAGGTCGGCAAGGACAATCTGTAAGACAATCAATACCATCTTAGGCAGACAAGGCCACCATGTTGATAAACTAAACATACATGATATGTTTACAAGCCTCTAAAGAGAACATAACTGTACTATGGTCTGGACAAGGCCCCGACTACCCATGTTTATATACATGCAAAATGACTCCAAAACTCTGGACCGGGTAACTCTGGATGAAATTAAGCTTACCACTCAAGTTGGTACTTGGCACATCTACTGTGGAGGCAAGTGAATCTGTCTGTCAAGACATGTAGGTATGAAAAGCAGCGGCCCCAACAAAAGGGACATCAGTACGAATTAATGTACCGAGTATGTAAAGCAATTGAATAACTAAAACTGATATAAATATGAAATACTTAAACTAGTCTAAGGAGTCAATGATAATCTGAGGTATAATTACCTATCTCTAACTCATATCAATTAAGTAATACTGAAATAAGCTATCTGGTCTAATATAGGGCTCGGTGTGTAAGTGCATAGCCCCGAAGGTCAAGTTCATACTCCCAAAGGCAACTGTATATTTGAATAGCCGCGAAGGAAACACACATAACTGAATAGCCTCGAAGGCGACTGTATATATGTACCCCGAAGACAAGTGCATATCATCGAAGGAAAGTCTATATGTCTGAATAGCCCTGAAGGCAAGTGTGTAAATAATTTTGTAGTTGACACACACGCATGGACGCGCTCATACACACACACACACACACACACACACACACACACACACACACACACACTCTCTACTTCTCGACTAGACGTAAAGTAACGCTAACTGAATATAAACTCCTGACAAGGGAGAGTTATAACATGAGTAAGATGAGACACATGGACATGAGGGCTCTATGATATACTCTTTTCTTGTACGCTCGTTCGACTTTTTCTTATTATGTATTCATGCGAAGCAAAGGAAGTGAATATCCTTTATATAAATTTCATCGCCTAAACGACAATAACAAAATACTCAAGTCGTAGCACCTCAATCTACAACAAAATGTCAATAGAACCATTGTCAACAAAAGGGAACTAGATGACAGTATATCGAGCGAGAAGCTCGTCTTACAACGATAGCCAACACTTCTCTATAGATTTATTTTCTTCATAATACATATAGCACAACAACATATGCAAGCTATCCTTCATGATTTTTCTAGCCAAGTAATCTCATATAACTGACTTCAAAATAGCTCAACATACAACAATACTTCAACCATGATTTCCAACCTTTATCTCACAAGTTCTTAATCAAACAAGTTAGCTAGGACTCAAACAAGTTCAAATATATGTAGAAGAGGCATAATCTTACATCAAACAACAAAAACAACTCCAAATATAAGCTTACATAACTTTGAAGAATTCCCCAAATCCACCACAAGAAGAAGAAGAACAATCTAACAAGCACCACGGGATTCCCAACATTTGATTCACGTTGATTATCTTTGATTTCACTCTACGATAATATGAGAACCTTTGAGAAGGATGAAAAATGAGGTCTCAAAAAGGATCCACCGAATATATATACTTAAAATGAAACTTCCACTGCCCTAATATACGGACCGTATTTCTAATATATGGTCCGTATTTGGACCATAACTCATACTGCGATTTTCAACTTTCTGTTTATGACTTACAGTGGGGTCCTGCAAAATATAGTCCGTACTTTATATGTACGATCCCTAAAACATAGCCAATAATTCAACTTTCGACGAAACATATTCTCTTCGATTTATTTAACCTCTAAACCTTCTAATACTTACTAAACATGTCTTTAAACCTTTATAACCTTAGGATTAACGTGGCTTAACTACTTATAACCTCAAAGATAATTTTGTTCTCCAAGCTTACATCGACTAACTTCCAACGAAACTTAACATACGAAAATAACGGATGTAACAACAGTAACCTGTAGGACCTATTTCTTACAGTCCTTGTCTAACAACTATTTTACCAGTGAACATCTATTACACATGAATTATAAAGGTAAACAGATGGAACCATAACAGAACCTAATCTGGACAACTAAAGAACTTAATGATAAATCTTGATAAGCTCCGGTTCTTGACGACTTGAAGTTGACTCTCTTAAGATAAAGTGTTGACTACGCTCGCTTAACCTCCCATTGGAATGTTGTGATATTTGGTTGTGGTTACAAAACTTGTTTCTTCTGTGTATATATAGAAGTAGTTACCTCCATTGAATTGTTGAATCCAACCAACTTTTGGTTTCATAATTATACCCGAAAATCAAACTTCGTTTGACTTGGGTATTCCTTCTTTCCTTATATATGTGTGGGCTACTTGTTTCCTACTTCAATGCTAATTACTAAACTACCACAACAATGAGATGGCCTTCCAAGTCAACTGAGTTGACCCATCCTCGAACCATTGGAAACTCTATACTAACTTGACCACCCATAATATAGCAGTGATCAACTCTGAGTTTTTCCCTAGCAAAACACTCCAAAGAGAGCGATACCACGAAAAAAAAAGGACATGGATGAACTTTAGAGCCTTCTTCACCACATGTAATTATGACATCTGAGCAAAGTCAACTTCAATCACAACTTTCAATATTTTGAATTTACCAATTTCTTCATGCAACTTCTTTTACATTCCGTGGTGTAATATAAGCCATCACTCACTCCGTTAAGAATTGACTAATTTAATATGTTGGACAAAATTATTTGCACCAATAATAAAGTGTATATATATAGCTAAATAAGCATTAGCTTAAATATCACTATCACGACCCAACTCATGGGTCAAGCGGGCACCCACGCTATCCCCCCTGGTGGGCGAACACTTCCCTTACTACACCTCATTTAAATAAACATGCGAAAGAAGAAGATAATTCATAAGCAGTCTCAATATATAATACAAAGTAAGAGTGAAGAAAATACAAACATACATCCAAGAATATGGTCTGAACTGTAGTACAAGAGGTACTGAATAAATACAAGTCTGAAATGGAATACTAAGTCTCAATCCTAATGATAACTGTCTCAAAAGAGTGCAAATGACTGATAATAGATATAAGTAGACTCCGCACTATGGATTTGGCAGTGCTCGCCCTGAAGACTCCGGTAGATAGGCCTCGAGATCACTCGCGAGGCTATGACGAGGATGCAGAAGTGAAATCGACACTTAGAAAAAGAGTACAACAAGGTAGTATCAGTACAACACTGTACTGGTAAGCATCATAGGCCGACAATAATTAGTTCACCTATATAAAAGATAGAAATCAACGAGTAAGAACATAAGCAGTCAAGCATATTCCAAGAACAATCTCATCATAAAGTCAGACCATGAATAAGATCAGTTGAAATATAGAATCAATCGAAATACAATGATCAGTTACGACACAGAATCAGTCAATGCAAATGAGTGAATGTATATGTGATGCAATGCTATGCAATGCACTGGCCAACCTTTCGGTACCGTACACACATGTTAAGGACCAAGTCACATAGCCATGACCCATGGGGGACGCGCGTAGTCCATGTCCACCTCATCGCTATAAGACACCTCGGGCATCGAGCACTCTCTCGCTCCGATAAATGACCTCGGATCACGAACACACATTTTGCTCCGGTAGCAAACTCGAATCACTGACACTCATCTCTCTTTTACGCTCTCCGGTAGAAACCTCAGAGGCTACATTCTTTCACTTATCATCATATCCAATACAGTTCATAGCAAATCATCATATGAATGCGAATGTATGCCATGTATGATATCAATATCAACAGTAATCACATCAAAAACTCATCTGTTAGTTCCCATGAAGTACACAACACAAATTCAAGCCTTTTTCATGATCTTCCCTTTTTTCGATGATAAGTGAGAAAACAAGAGAGAGACGAATACACACAAATCACAAATATAGTGAATATGGCAACAAGCCCACATAATAGCTAACAGAACCAACCTAATTGGATTTCACCTCCATGCCATGCCCGAAAGCCTATCATGCGTTCCCCATAAATAAAAACTTCTACATATAAATCATGCATTCCCCATAAATAACAACTTCTACATATATATTACTAATCGAAGGCTAACCATAAGGTAAGCTGTAACCTACCTCATGCAGAGCAGGTGCCACGAAAAATCCCACACGAGCCTTTCCCTTATGAAGAGCTTCCGAATGGTCGAAATCTATTCAACAACATAATCTATGTTAGAATTCATAGCTCACGATACCCATAATGCCATAGAATTATTCGAATCGAAAAACAACCTTTAAAAGGAGAAAATTAGGCCCACACGGGTAAAAATGGAAATTCCAAGTTGGAAACGGTTAACCCCAAGCCTAAGAAGTCCAGACACAAATAATCAACACAATCTAATCCCAATTTAGCACCAGTTTTGTCATTAATCGAAAACCCCAAATTCCATCACCTAGATTCTTGAAATGAAAGGAGGATTTAAGCCTAGGGATTAATTTCCCATTGATTGGATGATAGAAATTAGTAAATTTCCCAACAAAACCCAATTAGATTGTAAAAGATTTATAAAAGTCATCCTAGGGTTTATGACCCCATCTCCCCAACTAACTCATGAAAACTACCATAGAATCTAAACTTAAGCGATAAGTAAATGTAAAAGAAAGTATAAGGAACTTACCCCAAGAAGAATCACTCACGAGCTTCCACACATCGCTCTAAGGGATCCTCGAGATTTTGATTTTGTGAATGGAAGAGAAATGGTTCGAATTAGGAACTTAAAAAGTTTCTGTTCAGCGATTTTCGTATCCGCGGACACCTTGTCCTCAGATGCAGACTCGCCTCAGCGAACAAGGGGCTCACATCAGCGGAGCCACTTGACACATCATCCTCACACGTCGACAGGCCATTTCTCGCATGGGCGGACTCGCAGAGGTGAACCCACACCCACGTGAAGCGAGGTCACCGTAAACCAAGAAAATCGTTTTTCACCAAGTCAAACCCAAAACCCGACAGTCATCGAGACCCCTCGGATACAAACCATATATGCAACCCAGTGTAAAAACACGCTATAAACTCATCCGTACACTCAGAATTCCCAATGGAGGTCATTTTGACCCGGTCAACCCCCAAAATCATGTTTTCAACCAAGGACCCAAAATGCTCTCGAGCACCACGGTTAGCATCGAACAAATCACCCCACCAAGTTATAAATGACTTTTCGAACCTCATGGAAACGACAGAATTCCCAAAAAGATTAGTTTACCTAAAAGTCAACTATTGGTCAATGGTTTTTTGCTTTAAGCCTCTAATTTCCTTAAAATCAATCTCGATCTTATAGGAAACCGCGCTACCCATCCCTACGAATCAAACACGTTATAACGGAGCTAAAGGGAGGGTCCATAGGGGTAAATAGGTTAAAAAACCCAAATGACCAAACAGGTTGTTACAACATATACCGATTAAACAACCGTTAGTCCTCGAACAGAGAAGGAATGAAACGAATGAGAGGTACCTGAGTTGGTAAAGAGCTGGGGATATCTCTCATGCATATCGACCTCGGTCTCCCATGTAGCCTCTTCAAATGGACGGTACTTTCATTGTACCTAAACTAAAGCTATCTCTTTTAATCTCAACTTCCTCACTTTCCTATCCAAAATTGCTACCGGCTCCTCTTCGAAAGTTAGATTCTGATCGAACAATACCGAGTCCCAATGGATGATCTAAGAATCTTCTAAAAGTTATTTCTTTAACATAGACACATGAAATACCGGATGAACACCTGACAAACCTAGTGGCAAAGCCAACTCATAAGCTACCCACCAACACGATGTAGAATCACGAAAGGGCAAATAAACCTCGAGCTCATTAGAACCTGATTGCCGACCATGAACTCCAAATGTCGGACCTTCTGGTCCGTATACTCTTTTTGCTTAATCTGAGCTGTAAGAAGCTTTTCCTGAATCAGCTTCACCTTATCCATGGAGACTCTTAACAGATCGGTACCCCTAGGTTTCACCTCAAAGGAATCAAATCGCCCAATCAGATAAAGACATCACCTACCATATAACGCCTCAAATTGAGCCATATCAATGCTCGAGTGATAAGTGTTGTTGTACGCGAACTCAGCCAAAGGTAAGAACTGGTCAGAATGACCAACAAAGTCGATCACACAAGCCCGCAACATTTCCTCTAACACTTGAATAGTACTCTCGAACTGGCCATTGGTCTGCAGGTGGAAAGCTGTACTATGGTCCAACTGAGTCCTCAATTCCTCTTGCTAAGTCCTCCCAAAATGGGAAGTGAACTGAGTGCCTCTATCTGAAATGATGGAAATGGGCACATCATGCAATCTGACAACCTCTCTAATGTAGATCCTAGCCAACTTCTTTGCGTTGTAAGTAGTCTGAACGGGAATGAAGTGCGTGGACTTAGTCGATAATAACCTAATGGCATCAAACTTTCCCAAAGTCTTCGATAGACAAACAATGAAATCCATAGCTATTCCCTCCCACATCTACTAGAATGGGCATCCTCTGAGTCATACCACCCGGTCTCTGGTGCTCATACTTAACTTGTTGGCAATTCAAACACTGGGAAACAAACTCCACAATGTCTTTCTTCATCCTACCCCACCAATAACGCTGTCTCAAGTCACCATACATCTTGGTAAAGACCCGAATGAATGGAATATCTGGAACTATGAGCCTCTTTTAAGATCAACGGAATCAAGTCACCAACTCTAGGGACACAAACATGCCCCTTAATACTTAAAACAACCTTATCATCAATAATAGCCTCCTTAGCTTCCCCATTTAGCACCTTATCCCGAATCTGGCAGAATTTCACATCCTTATACTGCTGGGCCTTAATCTGCTCTAAAGAGACGACCTCGCCTCCATACAAGCAAGAACCTTGCGAGGTTCTGAATTATCGAGTCTCACCATACTATTTGCCAAAAAATAAACCTCCATGGCTAAAGGATGCTCTCCCACAATCAACCACGCCAAACGACCCATACTCACTGCCTTTCAACTCAACGTATCAGCTACCACATTAGTTTTTCCCAGATGATAAAGAATGGTGATATCATAATCCTTGAGCAACTCAATCCATCTACGCTGCCTCGAATTCAGATCCCTCTAACTGAACACATGCTGAAGACTATGATGATGCGTAAAGACCTCGCAGTGGAACCCATACAAATAATGCCTCCAAATCTCTAACTTTAAGTCATGATTGGGGTAGTTCTTCTCATGGACCTTCAACTGCATCGAAGCTATTACATCTCGAAAAATTTCATGTCGTTGTGCGGTAAATAGACTAACGCAGGGTAAGATGTATAGGATGCCCCTACAAGTAAGAAGGGGTACTTAACGATTCTAATTAAGATTCCAAAGACATTTGAGGGAAGAGAAGAAAGTTCGTTGAGGAAAACGAAGTATAAGTCATGTTTTGGAAAGGCTTTGCAAAGTACCGAGCTTATTAGTTTAAAAATATCTTGAGGAAGAGTTATAATGCTCTTTAGATTGCTAGTGAAGTGTTAAGAAGGTTCTATAAGGATCGGAGATCAAATGAATCAAGGAGAACGACTTCGGAAAAAGGTGGGTTATACGACCATTTATACGGCCCGTATAACTTTATACGGTCCGTATAATGGTCCGTATAACAGTCATAGTGAGGGGTGATCACTGGGAGTATTATACGGTTACTTATACAGACCGTATAAGGTACCGTATAATGGTTACAGAAAGGATGGTTGTTGGTGCAATTTTACGATCACTTATACGGACCGTATAAGTGTCCGTATAATCCACGACAGATCAGATTTTTCCAATTATAAATATAAGACCCCAAGTTATTATTTTCATTTTCTCATTTCCTCCACACTTCTTGAAACCTCTAGAACACTCCATACATCTTAATAACACAAATTCAAGGGAGATCAAAGATCAAACACCAATAATCGAAGGAAATCAAGTGCATGGGTGCCCATTAGGGTTGCTAGAAGTCAAGAATCTCCTTGAAAATGAAGTTAGGGTTTTCTCCAAATGAAATGTTTCCATCTAAAGCCCATTCCTACATAATCAAAGGGTAAGTTTTATGATCATTTCATGTTATTAAGAATAGTGAATGGTTGAAAGGCTTGGATTGAGGAAGAAAGTAGACTATGGAGTTCAAATATGGGAATAATGGTATTCTTAAATAGTAACTTGACTTGAATCATAGTTTTTGACATGTTATGAGTATAATCTTGTTATAAGTGATATATATGATGTTAAAGAAGTAGTATATGAGAATCAATGTGGTGTTATATGATAGCTATGGTTATGGATGACTTTGAAAGGGAATTTTGAGAATTGAATAATGTTTAGCTTAACAAAGTTTATTGATTATGATATTGTGGGTGTTGTTGTTGATGTTTAGGAGTTGTTATACTATATGGAGAAAGTTGTAGAAACAAAGGAGATGCTTCCCAATTTTTATTAGCTTTAGCTTAAGCTTAAGCTTAAGTATGTTCCGGTTATCTAATCTTAATACGGATTCTCTTGAATGTAGAATAGTGAGCATTGGAGGGAAACGTTTAATCGATAAAGTTAGAGAGACGTAAAGGTATGTGAGGCTATTTCCCTTCTTTCAAAGGAATAACTCTTATTTCATGACTTCTTTTCTATATTCCCATGATCTTCTTACACTCTAAAAGAGGAAGGTTAAAGATTCTTAAAAGCTTCTTATGAGATAGAGATGAGGCATGTCCCATGAAAATGATGATGATAATGATGCTATGATAAGCTTGATATTCTTATTCGTATGATTTCATTGATGTTGCTTCTTGTTGTTAGTCTCACCTCATACTACTAGTCCTTTTAAGGTGAGACACGACGATCATGACTATTCCATAACATCATCAGAGGTTACTGGCCTTATGTCACTCCGATAGAGTTGTAGCTTTCACTTGGGCTCTCGTGCATGCTTATGTTATTTTTTTTTTATGTATGATTACACCGTGCCTATATGGCCGGGCAGACACACCACTACAGTGGGCAGCTTACCCAGGACGCGGGAGGCCTGGACGCGGGCTAATGATGATCACACCGTACCATATGGTCGGGCAGCTTATATATGTATGAGATAATATTATTTTTATTATAAAAGTTAGCATGCATGACTCCTCCCAAGAGAGCATTCGATTTACATGTGTTTGCTTGGGCAAATTTATGTTTCTTTATGTCTTTATTATGCTATTGTACATGCCTTACATACTTAGTACATTGTTCGTACTGACGTCCTTTTCTTTACGGACGCTGTGTTCATGCCCACAGGTAGACAGGGAGACGGTGCAGACACCTAGGAGCTTTTTCAGCATACTTACAGGAGAACTCCACTACTCCGGAGTCGCCATTTCTTGGTACATTCTTTTATGTACATATTGGGGCTGGGCAGGCTCGTCTCCGTCCTTATGATTCCAAGACCTGGGCCAGAGGCTCGTAGATACCTATATGTGGGTTGTAGATGCTATGTAACCTCTTCATTGTATTTTGTACATCATTTTTGTAGCCTTATGGGCCCCTACTTATATCTATGTCTGGGAATTATTTGGAGGCTGGTTCGTGATAAGTTTGTGATGAGAATGATATATGCCAGGTTGAGTATGATAGTCAGCATGATGAGTGGTGCTCGGTCGTCAACTCCAGGTACCCGTCATAGCCCACTAGTTGGGTCATGACAGAAGCATACGGGATCACCTTACCCTCTTGCATCAATACACAACCCAAGCCAATGGGAGAAGCATCGCAATAAACAGCGAAGTCCTTACCCTCCACAAGTAAAGCCAATATCGGAGCTAAGGTCAATAAGGCCTTGAGCTTTTGAAAGCTCTCCTCACACTCATCGGACCACTGAAAAAGTACATTCTTCAGAGTCAAACGGGTCAAATGAGAAGTAATAGATGAGAACCTCTTCACAAACCGACGATAGTAACTTGCTAAGCGCATAAAACTCCGAATCTCGATCACAGAAGTAGGCCTAGCCCAATCACGTACTGTCTCAATCTTTTTGGGATCAACCATAATCCTGTCCTTAGATATAACATGTCTCAAAAATGCTACGGAATTGAGCCAAAACTCACACTTGGAAAACTTGGCATATAGCTTATTTTCCTTCAACAACCCAAGAACTATTCTCAAATGCTTCTTGTGCTCTTCCTTATTCCGAGAGTACACCAAGATGTCATCGATCAAAACAATCATGAACGAATCCAAGTAAGGCTTGAAGATCCCATTCATCAAATCCATGAACGTTGTGGGGCATTGGTAAGCCCGAAATATATCACTAAGGACTCATAATGACCATAACAGGTCCTGAAGGCTGTCTTTGGAATATCTTCGGCTCTAATCTTCAACTGGTGGTAGCCTGATCTCAAGTCAATCTTAGAAAAGACCAACACACCGTGAAGCTGGTCAAACAAATCATCAATATGGGGTATCAGATCCCTGTTCAATTATCGATAATTGATGCACATCCGTATAGAACCATCTTTTTTCTTCACGATCAACACAAGAGCACCCCAAGGGAAAACACTGGATCGGATGAACCCCTTACTCAGCAAGTCTTGCAATTTCTCCTGCAACTCTATCGGAGCCATATGGTAAGGTGGAATAGAAATAGGCCAAGTGCCTGGCTCCAAGTCGATGCAAAAGTCGATATCATGGTCAAGAGGCATACCAGGCAAGTCTATGAGAATGACCTCTGCAAATTCACTAACTACAGGAATAGACGCTAGGGAAGAGTATCCGCACTCGTATCCTGAATATGAGCTAAGTAGGCCAAACTTTTTCGCCCGAAAGAATGATATGATCTTCTTAGGGGCAAGGCTAACAGTACCCTTCCATTCTACTCTCGGAACGCCTGGCATAGCCAACGTGATTGTCATGGTGTGACAGTCTAGAATTGTGTGGTAGGGAGACAACCAACTCATACCTAATATCACATCAAAATCTACCATATCAAGGACCACCAAGTCTACCCACTTTCCATAACCCATAAAAGTAAACATACAAGACCAATAGACTGGATCTACAACCACATTATCTCCGAAATCGAGTAGACACATGAATAGGCACGTCAAGTAGATCAGAAATAATATCCAAACCAAAAAGAGAGAAATACGTAGACACATATGAGAAAGGAACGAGGCAGCTCGATGACAAACTGAAATCTTACCTGTAATGACAAAGATCAGACGCTTTCGCCTCTAGTCTGCCAAGGAAAGCATAACAATGTACTCGTCCGCCCTCAGACCGTGTGCCTCCATAGCCACCCCTCAAAACCTGAGAACTGCCTCTATCGGCCTATTGGCTACCTTGCCCAGAATGAAACCCGCCTTTGATAGGCTGCGACCCACCTCTGCCTGAAGATCCACCTCACCTAACTGAAGGTGCTAGAGTCCTGGGAGTCTGAAACTTGGAAACTGCTAGGCCCCACTATGTTTGGTTCTGGGACACTCTCTAGCAATGTTTTCGATGTCACAACATGTATAACAACCTCTGGGCACCTGGGGCTGAGCCACTGACACTGAAGAACTTGAATATTTGCCACGATCTAAAGGTCGAGAATAGGAATCTAGAGAAGTCTGCCCAATACTCAGTCCACTCTGCCCAAAGAGACCACCTGATGATATTTGAAGCGCTGACTGAATGGGGAGGCTAGAATAGTGCTAAGGAACTCAGCCCGACTGGCCCCCACATCTCGAAGTAGAACCACTGAAACTGCCAAACTGATAGGATCACTTGTCACTGCCCTTTTCATGAGCTCGAATCCTAGCAGAATTGACATCTGTAGCATGATCCACTATCGATCAAATTGAAGAACCCGTAGCCACAAGCTGAAGACATAATAGCTTCAACGGAAGCACTAATCCTCTAACAAATCTCCTCCCCCTCTCTGTCTTGGTGGGAATCAACTGAACAGCATAACGGGCCAATGAATGAAATCTAGCCTCGTACTCAGCGACATACATGCCCCTCTACTCCAAGTCATTGAACTCGTCTCTCGTTCTATCTCTTAAAGTATGGGGGACATACTTCTCCAAGAACACCTAATAAAACTGGGTCCAAGTCATGGGAGGTGACCCAGCAGGCCGACACTCAACATAAGACCTCCACCGCATCTTCGTATCCCCACGCAACTAGAAAGAGATGTAATCAACCCCATGCGACTCAACTATACCAAGCTTGTGGAGCCTCTCATGACTGTCCACAATAAACTCATACGCATCTTCTCTCAGAGTACTAAAGAATTCCTATGGCTTCATCTTAAGGAACCTACCAAATAGATCCTGCTCCTCAATGATCATAGTCAGATCGGCAACATGCCTAGGAGCAAAAGCAGACGCTGGGATCTCGTCGATATAGGGAGTCACCATAGTAGCAGGTTGCGTCCTATGCATCTGACACTGGTGTGGAGTTCGTCCTCCCGCTCTAGTCTCAGATCGGCTGGGAGGCCACCCACCTGGTGCAAACCATCAAAAAAACTCAATATATGAACCACGGTGTCCTGGAGAACAGGAGTAGAACTCACATTGGGCTGAGTCTGGGCTGGTCCCAGCTTTCCCTCATTCATGGGCCTGTGCTCATGTTGGACCTCTGGCTATGGAGATAAAGATCTGGCGTGGCCCAGACAAATCAGCGGGCTCGGGCACCTCATCCCTCATAATAGTAGCACGTGTCCTAACCATCTGTGAGAGAATAGAGTGAAGTCAGATACCAATTTGAGCCTTCTGGATACCAATTTGAATAAAGTAGCACGAAAGGAATGAAAGAATTTGAAGTTTCCTAAATGCCCTAATGCCTCTCGCAGATAAGTACGAAGCTCATCATACCCATCCGCAAGACTCTACTAGACATGCTTTAGTACATGTAAGACCGGTAACCTCGGGCTCTAATACCAACTTTGTCACGACCCAACTCATGGGTCGAGCGGGCACCCTCACTGTCCCTCCTGGTGGGCGAACCCTTCCCTTACTATACCTCATTTAAATAAAGATGCGGATGATGAATATAATACATAAGCAGTCTCAATATATAATTATTAAGTAAAAGTGCGAAAAATACAATCATACACCCAAGAATCCAGTCTGAACCGAAGTACAAGAGCTACTAAATAAATACAAGTTTGAAATGGAATACTAAGTCCCAATCCTAACGATAACTGTCTCAAAAGAGAGAAGACTCCCGGCTGCGAATCTGGCAGTGCTCACCATGAAGACTCCAGTAGATAGGCCTTGGGATTACTCGCGAGGCTGTGACAAGGATGCAGAAGTGAACTCAACACTCAGAAAAAGAGTACAACAAGGTATTATTAGTGCAACACAATACTGGTAAACATAATAGGCGGACAATAATTAGTTCACATAAATAAAAGACAGAAATCAACGAGTAAGAAGATAAGCAGGCAAGCACATTCGAAGAACAATCTCAGCATAGAGTCAGACCATGAATAAGATCAGTTTAAATATAGAATCAATCGAATACAAAGATCAGTTACGGCACAAAATCAGTCAATGCAAATGAGTGAATGTATATGCGATGCAATGCTAAGTAATGCACTGGCCAACCTTTTTGTACTGTACACACATGCTAAGGACCAAGTCTCATAGCCATAACCCATGGAGGACCTGCGAAGTCCATGTACACCTTGTCCCAGCAAGCACACTCTCGCTCCAATAAATGACCTCGGGTCACGAACTCACATTACGTCCGGTAGCAACCTCGAATCACAGACTCTCATCTCTTTTTTATGCTCTCCAACAGAAATCTCGAGGCTACACACTCTCACTTATCTTCATATCCAACACAGTTCATATCAAATCATCATATGAATGAGAATGTATGCCATGCATGATATCAATATCAACCATAATCACATCCAAAACTCATTCGTTACTTGCCATGAAGTACACAACACAAATTCAAGCCTTTTTCAGTGTGGCCATGGTTGTTGATGTGTTGTTGTAGCCCTGTGAGGCGATATATATTGAGGGTTGTTGTGACATGATCGTAGTGCCATATTACAGGGGAAACTCTGGAGAAATTTTTGTAGAATCCCCAAGAGTCTATCATTCGAGGACGAATGTCTCTAAGAGGGGGAGAATGTTACACCTCGTAGTTTCGTCCGTTGAAATTCGTTAGGCGTTAGATGTCATAATCGTGAAAACAGGAGTTACCTTAGGATATATGAGATTAAATTTTCCCATATTATGGTTATGGGGGTTTAAGCCCATGAAATGAGCTATGGAAGGATTTAAGAACAAGTAAATAAAGGAATGGAGTTTGTGGGAACTTTGGTAAAACTTGGCAAAATTTTGGAAAGGATTTTGGTCCAGATTGGGGGAGGCATATATCCTACAATATGAGGATTTTTGGTGTGTTTATTTTATACAATTGAACTTCATCGAGTATAGTTTCCAACGCAACAAACCGTTCGTCAATGTGACGTCGGAGTAAAAAGTTATGGGTGTTTCAAGACAGACTGTCTGAGCAGAAAATTTCTGCGGACCATTTGACTGCCCGCAAGAATTTTAACTCCCCGCAGAAAATTCTGCGGCCCGTCAAACTGCACCAGCCCAATGTAAAATGGTTATAGTGAACCATATTTGACCGGGCAGTTCTACGGACCATTTTGATGGTCCGTAGGAATTTTGACGGCCCGTCAAAATGGGCGCGGAATTGCCCGACGGGATTTTTAGTTCAACTTTATATATTTCACTCCACTTCATTTGGACATTTTATTTTACCGAATCAGATCCAAAGGCTCTCCAAAAACCCTCTCTTCAACTCCATAAACTAATCCAAGCCAAAATCCAAGGGAGATTAAATCTACCAAATATGTAGTTCTGACTGGTAGAAAATGAGCTGACTTCATGAGTCTATCCACAATCACCCATATGGAGTCATACTTACGCCGGGAACGAGGCAAGCCTGTAATGAAATTCATATTAATCACTTCCCATTTTCAAGTTGGAATCTCTATAGCTTGCAGTAATCCCCAGGCTTCTGATGCTCGATTTTCACCTGTTGACAATTAGGACATTGGGCCACAAACTTCACTATATCTTTCATCATTCCATCCAACCAATTTATAGATTTAAAATCATAGTACATTTTTGTCGCTCCTGCGTGGATAGAATAACGGGAATGGTGGGATTCTTCCAAAATCTGTCGACGTAATCCTGTAACATCAGGGACACATAACCTGCCTTGGTACCTGAGAATTCCATCTACAGGAACCTCAAATGGTGACTTCTTTTTCTGAGGAAGTACATCCCTATGATGAACTAACATGGGGTCCTTATGTTGGCGCTTCTTTACCTCCTCTACTAAAGATGACATCGTTGGGTTCTGGATAGTAACTCCCGTACTGCTCAAGTCTATTAAGTGAACTCCTAGGTTGGCTAGCTGTTGAAGCTCGCGAACTAACTCCCTCTTCTCCAGCTGAACATGACCTAAACTACCCATGGACTTTCGGCTAAGAGCATAGGCTACTACGTTCTCCTTTCCAGAATGATATAAGATACTCATATCATAGTCTTTTAATTGCTCCAAGCATCACCTTTGCCGAAAAATTCAGTTCCTTCTATTTGAAAATATATTAGAGACTCTTATGATCTGTATAAATATCTATATGAACGCCATACCAATAGTGTCTCCACATCTTTAGTGCATGAATAACCGCAGCCAACTCTAGGTCATGAGTTGGGCAGTTTTTATCATGTTTTCGCAACTTCCTTAAAGCATAGGCAATAACTTTGCCACGTTGCATCAACACACAACCTAGCCCAACACTTGAAGTATCACAATAAATAACATAGCCCCCTCTCGACATCCCTCAGTTGAAAGATCGGAGCCAAGTCAGCTTTACCCTTCAACTCCTAGAAACTATGTTCGC
>NW_026726262.1:0-73444 GCF_029784015.1 Lycium ferocissimum | reverse complement strand
CCAAAATTGGGGCATATATTTTTTCGTTGCATTTGCCTATTTTTTGGGGTAAGCATGTCGATCCCCCCCTTTTGCATTTTTTCGTATCCTCTTTCAAATGTTTATCGTATTTTATGCTTTACATACTCAGTACATATTCCGTACTGACCCCCTGTTCTTCGGGGGCTGCGTTTCATGCCGCGCAGGTACACCCAGATGAGTACAGGCTTTTGTAGGAGATGTTCCAGCGGCGTTGGCAAGCTCCATTTGCTCCTGGAGTGCTGCCGAGTCAGATTATGCATGTTATGTGTTCTGATTATCTGTTAGAGACTTTGCAGACAGAGTTGTGGGTTCTGAATGTCAGTTGTGAGCGGCTCCATCAGCCGACGTGTCATTCTGTATTTTGCAGTAGATTCCATATGAATACAGTTTCTGTCGATTTGTAAACTACAAAGGATATTTTCAAATATTTGTTGTACTTGTCATTTTTGTCTGATTAAGAGTCCGAAAGTTTATGTATGTAATAGGAGTCCGCGGGTTCGCTCGGCTCCGCACATGGGGTCGGGTGCCCATCACACCTGTTATATCCCGTATTTTGAGCAACGGGACAACTTACATTTGGAGGCAATTTCCATTTTTAGTAAGTGTGCTAAGTTTTGGAAAATTGGAAATAATCTTGGTTTGTAAGAAATAAGGTAATGATTGATTTTATTTGGCACATGAGTTGTTTATGGAAGAATATTAATGTGGAAGGTCGAGGGAAGGTTAGGGGCAAAATTGGAAATTTGGAAAATGGTTTCATAAATTACATGAACTAGTCACAAAATAATTGGGCTTGGAACAAGAAATGAAAATAAGAGAAAAAAGAGGCCCAATTTAAAGAGAGTAGTCCAAGCCCATGTCATTAAATCCATGTGGCTAAATTATAAATAAAAGGGGGCCATTAGTCATCTTCATTTTAGAAGATTCAAGAAAAAAAAATTTGAGAGCAAACCAAAAGAGGCCTTTGGCCGAATTTGAAGAAAAAAAAAAATTGTGGAGCTTAATCCTTGGTCCAAAAATTCATCTCTTGTTGGACTCCTACTAAGTTCAAGATTCTCTTCAACGTGGCATAATTATTTAAGCAAGAAGACTACTTTGGTGGCAAGTGGAAAAAGTTGAGAAAAGGTGAGAATTTTATTCTTCTTATGTTATGGAAGACTTGTATGTATGTTGTAGTATGTGGAAATGAAAGAAAAGCATGAAATTTGTGTGTTATGTGTGCATGGAAGTGTGGCCGTGGGTGGTGGGTGTTTGGTGTGGTGGCCGTGTGGTTCCAAGTGAAGGAGTAACAAGAATTTGATTCATTTATTATGTTAATGGTGTTGTTGTGATCTTGTGATGTAAATGAAAAAGTAATAGTTCAAGTTAGTATGAAAAAAATGGGTTGTTAAGTTGTTCTAGGAAATTTTGTAATTTTATCATAGTTTATGTAATTATGGGAATAGAGTTGTAGGGTGCAAATTGTTGTGGTTATTGATGAAATTGGAAGATAAAAATGTGTTGTGAATATTTGTGTCGAAGGTTGGAGGTTTCGGGTGAATTATGGTTTTAGTGAAACTCTTGTATAATTTGTAGAATAATGTGAAATGCTTCCGAATTGTGTTTGCATAATCTTAATCTAGTGGATGAATATGGAAATGTTGATAATAGTTTGGAAGTATGAAGTTGGAGTAGAAGTTGTGACATGGTGAAGAAAGGAAGACTATTTATGTTAGAATGTGTTTTGTAGTAATGGTTGATGCTTTTGATATTGTTATGGGTGTTGTGTTGATATTCTGAGCCGAGTTAAATCTCGGGGATGTTGTATACATAGGGGAGATGCTGCCCAAATTTCTGTAGACAAGTATTAACTAAGATTGAATTTTAAAGACTTTGATTAATATTTGGTAAATGTGACCAATTGTAGATTTTGGAGAGTTTGGGATTTGAATTTGGAGAAGCGTAAGGAGCGAATAAGGTATGTAAGGCTTACCTCTTCTTTCTTTGGCATATCTTAGATGTAATAGGCTTGGATATGAGTCTCGGGGACAACTCCACTCCTAGAAATCCGAGCTTGAATTTGGCCCTTTTTCATTCAATAGAATTGAATTAAGAAATTCATGTTTTGTTCAAATGATCGTTTAAACATCTAATATTGTCCAAATGGAATTAAATGGCTTTGAACCTTTCGTACATGACTCCATTAGGCCTAATGATCATAATTTGGGGTACGCCGCCTCAACTTGACCGAGGTGGGCCCACGCATCCCAAGATTTCCTCATGACACACTGGTTGACATAATTGCGTGAACTTAAAGAAAGTTTTTGGCTGTTGTCTTGGTTATTAAAAGATAATTGCTCTAGCTAATCCGTTGAGTTGTATGACATATTTTGACACGTAAAATAACCGCAGGAGTCCATAACTTTTGTTTATTAATTCCGGTCAACCTGAAATTTGTTTATGCGCTTTCAAATGTCGGTAAACATAGTCGGTCCCTGAGTTTTGAAAAAGAATCTGGTTATTTACTTGTTATATGCATATAGCTTCTCACTACTCTGCTCGTGCAAGCTTAATACGTCTTTCACCGAGTCCCGGGCCGGGTATGTATTCGTGCACAGTTTCATTGCATTGTTCACCGAGTCCCTCACTAGAGGGCCGGGTACGCTATATATATATATATACATATATGATGATCTGATGATGTTATGATAAGGGGATGGCGGCTAGGATGGCATTTGATGATCCTATTCACCGAGTCCCTCACTAGAGGGCCGGGTACGGCATATGCATATGATTACATAATTACTATACATGACAGTTATATGATTTAGTTACCGAGTCCCTCAATGGAGGGCCGGGTACGTTATATGTGCATAATATCTTGATGATATGATATGGATATACATGATATATGATTCACCGGTAAGTTTTGCCTTCCTGATTTCTATACTTATTTCGACATAGTCCAGTTCGGTTATGATCCTATTTACTGTGTTCTGTGCTTTACATACTCAGTACATATTCCGTACTGACCCCCTTTTCTTCGGGGGCTGCGTTCATGCCGCGCAGGTACAGATACTCGTTTGGGTGAGCCGCCAGCTTAGGATCCCTACTCGGCCTACCGTGGAGAGCTCCTTGTCCGGAGCCCGATTTTGGTACGGACATTTTGTTACACTTGTGTATATTCATTCGAGGTACGGCGGGGCCCTGTCCCGTCATATGGTTCTGTTATTACTGTTAGAGGCCTGTAGACATAAATGTGGGTTATGGTTCCATCTGTACAGTCTGTGTATGTGTTGTATGTTTGGGCGGTTTATCCACCGCGGCAGCCTTGCCGGCTCGCCTATATATGTGTATACGGATATGCTGGCCCTGTGTGGCCTTTGTTGGTATTTCCTGAGTGCAGGTTAATTTTTGGTTAGTAAGAAAAACAGAGGAAACTCTGCCGGAATTTTTCTAAAATATTCGAGTTATTACTTTATTGGTTTTCTTTTTAGCATATGTGATACGGTGTGTTAGTACGTACGGGTGCCCAGTTCGGGCGCTAGTCGCGGCCTACGGGGTTGGGTCGTGACAAAAGTGGTATCAGAGCGGTTAGTCCTCGGAATGTCTACAGGCCGTGTCTAGTAGAGTCCTGTTTATCGGTGTGTTGTGCACCACATCTATAAACAGGAGGCTACGAGACATTTAGGATGTTACCTTTCCTTCGATCTTAGATCGTGCGATAGAGCGGTATTATCGGGATGACTCCTCCAATGAACTGTTATGTTTTCGGCGATGCCACCGAGAAAGGCGCGACACGCCCGGAAGGGCAAGTCCACTTGCGGGGAGGGGAGAGACCAGTCGGGGCCAGAGAGTGACCAGGGCCCATGCCCAGCCCGAGCCGGATATTGTGCCCCGGTCGGCTAGTTCTGCCACCCCATCACCGTCCGAGGAGCACGGAGCGGCCGGCCGGGCACGGCCGGGACAGAGGCGCCCCACCGCCCGCCCCCGAGATTCGAGTGCCCGAGCCTCCGGCTCCTCGGCCGGGGCGGAGGACGGAGCTATGAGGGACGTTCAGGCTTTCTTGCCCATTTTCTGCCCCTAGAGCCGGCGACCGGCGCGGGGCGAGGTCCGGAGACGCGGGGGGCCGGAGACGATTATGCCGGGTGGACGTGACGCCGATGGCAGGGCTCGATATTTCCGACCGACCTCGTAATCCGCCGGAGTTCTTCGGGTCAAAGCCCGAGGAGGACCCTCAGGAGTTTATTAGAGAGATGCGGCGTACGCTGCGACTTGTCAGGGCCTCCGAGACTGAGTACGGTGAGTTCGCGTCGTATCGGCTGCACGACATTGAATGCGGGATATGAGTCTTGGGAGCTATCCGCAGGAAATGATGGGGCTTAAGTTACCGTATGGGATGAGTTCGTGAAGGCTTTAAGGCCCATTTTCTACCCATAGAGAGACGAGTTGGGTACAAAATAGAGATGAACCGTGGTAGGAGCGTCCGAGTGTGTTTAGCTCTGGAGTTTGATTCCTCACGAGTATAAGCTCCTCACGTTGTGGCGGATATGGATGACGGGGGTACACCAAGATATTATGGGGGCTGGATGATTATTTGATTGTGTTGTATGTCGATGGCGGCTCGGACCCGGCATGGACATCGCACGAAGTACGGGCATATGCCCTTGGCATGGAAGAGCGACACGAGGGCGTCGGCCGCGGGGATCACGATAAGCCCAAGAGGGCTAGATCGGCGGGATATTCGGGGGGGAATTTCGAGGCGGGCGCCTCGGCCGGCGTACGGGGTATTCGACCCAACATACCGGAACACGAGTGAGCCCCCACGGTTCCCCGGATGGAGATTTGATCGTATGGTATTCGGGGAGCCGGTCGAGCTCCCGAGACCTACGGACTAGTTGGACAGAGGTTCGTTCGGACGAGGCCCCCATTATGTTATTCGTTGTGGTAGGCCTCGTTTTGGGGAATGTCGTCGCAACTCGGTGCTGTTTTCTTGCGGCCGATCGGGGCCATATTATGAGGGAGTGCCCGTATAAAGGGGTGGTCGGGGGATGTTGAGTTCGTATGATTTTCGGTTCGTCCTCATCGGCGGTAAATGCGCCCCTACGGGAGGTACACCGGCACCGGCGGGCGTGGTAGGCCGCGGCGGAGTCCGAGTTCCGGCGGTCCTTCGAACCGCGTATTTGCTCGACGAAAGGGGATCGGGATCTTGGTTTGGATGCGGCTACAGGTACATGAATCTTTGCTAGAAATTATATTCTTATATGTGTTGTATGGTGAATATAATGTGGTTTGTTAGCGGTAGATGGAAAAACGAGGGTTAGTAATCTAGTATTTATAAACAACGGTAGTTAAGGTGTGTCTATTGTTATTACAGACTCGGGAGTCTAGGATGGAAAGTGGTAATATCTATAAGTGACCGTGAATAGGTAAAAGCGAGAGAGGGGCAAAACGGTAATTGTGCTACGAGGGCGTCCGGAAATCTGACAAGACTTTATTTTACTCCAAAGTACGTGGACGAGGTCCCGTAGTCGCCTGAACGTGATTATGTTAACGTTAGAGTACCGTATTTCGTCGTAGTCCCATTTCAAGTTAAGCGTGCTTGAGTAAGGAAATCCTAGGATGGTGACCCCACGGGAAGTTTCGAAAGTATCACAACTTTAGTTATAAGAAGCAATGAAAAGCTAGAGTAGTCTAAAGGGATCTAGCATATCCTGAGTAGGCGGAAATCTTAAAAGGTCGCGTAGGCCGGAGCGGACGGTATCGGGTAAAGAAAAAGAAGGTGCCTCACGGCACTAGAGTTAGGGCCAGTTTAAGTAGTGTTTGGGGGATCTTTTGTGAGTGAAATGCTGATAGTTATATATGTGTACTGAGAGCGTGCAATACTCCGTGCATTACCATGTTAGCGGGTGAACGTATTCCGGTAATCAATGTGGCAGTATACGGGAGGCATTAATCGGACAGAACAACAGAGTTCAAGTAAAAAGAAAAATGAATGGCATGAACATCATAAGGTGATTTGATATTATTCCAACTATAGGATAGACTTGGGAAGTACTGGCATAGTGATATCGGAAAGAGAAAGGAAGTGAGCGGATAAATAGTAAGAGGGATCAGAACATCAAAACAGAAGTGCGGTCTGACCAAGAGAGAAAAATGTAGGCGTAAGGCGAAGGTGATCAGATAATAATATAAGTATACCCCTAAAGGGGGGGGAAGCGGATACGAGAAATAATGTGAATTAAGTTACCGAGATAGGATTTGCACTAAGGACGAATGGGCCATGGAAGGATTGAAGTAAAAATAAAGAGATAACCCGAGGTAGTGTGTTTAGGGTATTACAAGTTGAGTATAAGACGGATTGAGCAAGATGATCGGAATCAGTTGGCTACCCAAAGAGGGCAAATTTATGTGTTCTACGAAGGGTGTAATAAGATTCGGCAAGGAGGCGAAGTCTAACTCAAGATATGCTTTGGACCTTGTTATACTGTTGTAAGGCAAGAATGTTGCATAGTACAAAACATGGCTGTGTTAAGGTATTGTGACGAAGTAATAACCGAAAGGACATGAGATAGGAGTTGAAAAAAAAAATGATGAATGAAAATGATGGAAAAAGAAGGATAATCAATAATATTTGGTACTTGTTATGTTATGGTGATAAGGAAAACCCCGAGATCCTTATAAGACCTACAGGACTAGTTGAACATTCGAGGACGAATGTTCTAAAGGGGGGAAGGATGTTATATCCCGTATTTTGAGCAACGGGACAACTTGAGTGAATTATGAGAAGATAGGGTCAAGAATATCCCGAGAGACTTCTGTGTGTCTTAAAGACTTGAGTTGTGTATGATTTTAGTGTCATGTAAATGTTAAGGAAGCATTTGGAGGCAATTTCCATTTTTAGTAAGTGTGCTAATTTTGGAAAATTGGAAATAATCTTGGTTTGTAAGAAATAAGGTAATGATTGATTTTATTTGGCACATGAGTTGTTTATGGAAGAATATTAATGTGGAAGGTCGAGGAAGGTTAGGGGCAAAATTGGAAATTTGGAAAATGGTTTCATAAATTACATGAACTAGTCACAAAATAATTGGGCTTGGAACAAGAAATGAAAATAAGAAAAAAAAGAGGCCCAATTTAAAGAGAGTAGTCCAAGCCCATGTCATTAAACCCATGTGGCTAAATTATAAATAAAAGGGGGCCATTAGTCATCTTCATTTTAGAAGATTCAAGAAAAAAAATTTGAGAGCAAACCAAAAGAGGCCTTTGGCCGAATTTGAAGAAAAAAAAAATTTGTGGAGCTTAATCCTTGGTCCAAAAATTCATCTCTTGTTGGACTCCTACTAAGTTCAAGATTCTCTTCAACGTGGCATAATTATTTAAGCAAGAAGACTACTTTGGTGGCAAGTGGAAAAAGTTGAGAAAAGGTGAGAATTTTATTCTTCTTATGTTATGGAAGACTTGTATGTATGTTGTAGTATGTGGAAATGAAAGAAAAGCATGAAATTTGTGTGTTATGTGTGCATGGAAGTGTGGCCGTGGGTGGTGGGTGTTTGGTGTGGTGGCCGTGTGGTTCCAAGTGAAGGAGTAACAAGAATTTGATTCATTTATTATGTTAATTGTGTTGTTGTGATCTTGTGATGTAAATGAAAAAGTAATAGTTCAAGTTAGTATGAAAAAAAATGGGTTGTTAAGTTGTTCTAGGAAATTTTGTAATTTTATCATAGTTTATGTAATTATGGGAATAGAGTTGTAAGGTGCAAATTGTTGTGGTTATTGATGAAATTGGAAGATAAAAATGTGTTGTGAATATTTGTGTCGAGGGTTGGAGGTTTCGGGTGAATTATGGTTTTAGTGAAACTCTTGTATAATTTGTAGAATAATGTGAAATGCTTCCGAATTGTGTTTGCATAATCTTAATCTAGTGGATGAATATGGAAATGTTGATAATAGTTTGGAAGTATGAAGTTGGAGTAGAAATTGTGACATTATGAAGAAAGGAAGACTATTTATGTTGGAATGTGTTTTGTAGTAATAGTTGATGCTTTTGATATTGTTATGGGTGTTGTGTTGATATTCGAGCCGAGTTAAATCTCGGGGATGTTGTATTTACATAGGGGAATGCTGCCCAAATTTTGTAGACAAGTGTTACCTTAAGATTGAATTTTTAAAGACTTTAATTAATGTTTGGTAAATGTGACCATTTGTAGATTTTGGAGAGTTTGGGATTTAAGTTTGGAGTGGCGTAAGAAGCGAATAAGGTATGTAAAGCACTTCCTTTCCTTCCTTTGGCATATCTTAGATGTAATAGGCCAAGATATGAGTCTTCGGGGACAACTCCACTCCTAGAAATCCGAGTTTGAATTTGACCCTTTTTCGTTCAATAGAATTGAATTAAGAAATTCATGTTTTGTTCAAATGATCATTTAAACCTCTAATACTGTCCAAATGGAATTAAATGGCCTTGAACCTTTCGTACATGACTCCCTTAGGCCTAATGATCATAATTTGGGTACGCCGCCTCAACTTGACCGAGGTGGGCCCACGCATCCCAAGATTCCCTTATGACACACTGTTTGACATAATTGCGCGAACTTAAAGAAAGTTTTTGGCTATTGTCTTGGTTATTAAAAGATAATTGCTCTAGCTAATCCGTTGAGTTGTATGACATATTTTGACACGTAAAATAACCGCAGGAGTCCATAACTTTTGTTTATTAATTCCGGTCAACCTGAAATTTGTTTATGCGCTTTCAAATGTCGGTAAACATAGTCGGTCCCTGAGTTTTGAAAAAGAATCTGGTTATTTACTTGTTATATGCATATAGCTTCTCACTACTCTGCTCGTGCAAGCTTAATACGTCTTTCACCGAGTCTCGGGCCGGGTATGTATTCGTGCACAGTTTCATTGCATTGTTCACCGAGTCCCTCACTAGAGGGCCGGGTACGCTATATATATATACATATATGATGATCTGATGATGTTATGATAAGGGGACGGCGGCCAGGATGGCATTTGATGATCCTATTCACCGAGTCCCTCACTAGAGGGCCGGGTACGGCATATGCATATGATTACATAATTACTATACATGACAGTTATATGATTTAGTTACCGAGTCCCTCAATGGAGGGCCGGGTACGTTATATGTGCATAATATCTTGATGATATGATATGGATATACATGATATATGATTCACCGGTAAGTTTTGCCTTCCTGATTTCTATACTTATTTCGATATAGTCCAGTTCGGTTATGATCCTATTTACTGTGTTCTGTGCTTTACATACTCAGTACATATTCCGTACTGACCCCCTTTTCTTCGGGGGCTGCGTTCATGCCGCGCAGGTACAGATACTCGTTTGGGTGAGCCGCCAGCTTAGGATCCCTACTCAGCTACTGTGGAGAGCTCCCTTGTCCGGAGCCCAGATTTTGGTACAGACATTTTGTTACACTTGTGTATATTCATTCAGGGTACGGCGGGGCCCTGTCCCGTCATATGGTTCTGTTATTACTGTTAGAGGCCTGTAGACATAAATGTGGGTTATGGTTCCATCTGTACAGTCTGTGTATGTGTTGTATGTTTGGGCGGTTTATCCACCGCGGCAGCCTTGCCGGCTCGCCTATATATGTGTATACGGATATGCTGGCCCTGTGTGGCCTTTGTTGGTATTCCTGAGTGCAGGTTAATTTTTGGTTAGTAAGAAAAACAGAGGAAACTCTGCCGGAATTTTTCTAAAATATTCGAGTTATTACTTTATTGGTTTTCTTTTTAGCATATGTGATACTGTGTGTTAGTACGTACGGGTGCCCAGTTCGGGCGCTAGTCGCGGCCTACGGGGTTGGATCGTGACAACACCCTAGTAAAATCAGGGTGTGACACCCCCCTTCAAAAACATTCATCCTCGAATGTTGAAGTAGGATTCACTCTGAGGTGGATATCAATGTTCTTACCTACATTTACTGGCAACTACTTTGCTCACTTGCTCAATTAAAACAGAACTTATTCGAATTGCGCAGTTTATTCTTCTCAAACTTCTTTTTATTCAGAAACTCTTGTTTTCTTCGATCTCTACATATCCTTCTTATATTGCACCGATTTTACCTTGTCTGTAACCTCCATTCCTCTCCCCCCCCCCCCCCACCCTTTTAAGGGAAGCCATTATTTTACTTTTTCCACAAGGGTTCATTGTCACCAGCTTGTTTCGACCAAACGCAATATCCTTTGATCATTTCCTTTGAGGTTGTCACACCCTAATTTCTGTTAGGGTGTGATGGGCACCCGACCCTTGTTTAGGGCCGAGCGGACCCGCTGACTCACATAACACTCATAATCACGCTGACTCTCAAATCGTAACATAAATACATACCGAAAGTTTTCTCGATTAATAACATGCTTTTTACCTTCCTCGAACCAAAGAAAATCTGTATCATATAGAAACATTTGGAACTTATAATACAATGCATAATAACACATCGGCTTACATAGCCGCTTACATAACCGACATCCTATACCCACGACACTGTCTGCAAAGTCTCTAACACGGAACATGAATCCATATCATAATGCTCTAACTCGGCAGCACTCCGGAGGAAATGGAGCTCGCCAATCCCGCTGGAACATCTTCTGCTAATATCTTCAGCTCACCTGGGTGTACCTGCGCGGCATGAAACGCAGCCCCCGAAGGAAGGGGGTCAGTACGGAATATGTACTGAGTATGTAAAGCATGAAATATAATAAGCGGGACCATACTGAAGTAAAGAGTACGGAAAAATCATAAGACTTGCCTTTGAAAAACATTTGTTATACACATACATATATCGGTAAATAAAATCATATCATAATCGTATCATCATATTATCGTACATATATACCGTACCCGGCCCTCTAGTGAGGGACTCGGTGAGTAAATCATATCATAATCATGTCATCATGCCATTATATATACATACATACCGTACCCGGCCCTCTAGTGAGGGACTCGGTGTGCCATCCTAGCCTCCATCCCCATCATCACATCATCATATCATATACACATATACATATAGCGTACCCGGCCCTCTAGTGAGGGACTCGGTGAATAATGCAGAGGAATGTGCACGAAAACGTACCCGGCCCGGGACTCGGTGAAAGATGCATTGAGCTTGCACGAGCAGAGAGTAGTGAGAAACCATATGCACATAAATCATTTCCAAAGACTCAATGAAGTGATCATAATGAATCGTCATTCGAAGATCGGACAATATTTATATCAAAAAGCTTTCGGACATTACTCGGAAACATATCGTATATCATAAGTACAATAGAGTATCAT
Organism: Lycium ferocissimum; assembly: GCF_029784015.1. Taxonomy (NCBI): domain Eukaryota; kingdom Viridiplantae; phylum Streptophyta; class Magnoliopsida; order Solanales; family Solanaceae; genus Lycium; species Lycium ferocissimum. The sequence continues at coordinate 62,128 of NW_026726262.1, read as the reverse complement.
AAAGATCATAGTCATATGTCAAATCAATCCAAGCCTGCCTCGGAACGTTACGGACATTAGTCATTATGGAACTTCCTACGAGCATATCGAAGCGGTCCGAGCCTTTCTGTGAAAGTTACGGACGTTCGTAGTTTCGGAATCATTTAAGGATAAAACTCTTTTGAAAACAGAACCTTCATGCAATTTTCGACATTTAGTCACACAAAAACGTAAAGATCATAATTCGATTACATTAAGGATATGAACATCAAGAAACAAATAAGAATCATAAGCATGCTCGGATCGCGAGAATAGATTTACCTCGAAACTCGTGTCATAGCTTACTTACACTATGACATGCCAAAAAGAAAGGTGAGCTTTACATACCTTAGCCACTTCCTAAGCTAATCCAACCTTAAGTCTCGACTTCTCATAATCTACAATAACGTCATTAAATATCGATCATTATTGTTGATAATGATTTGGCCGAGTTAAATTCTCGGGGATGTCCAATTCATAGGGGAAATGCTGCCGAAATTTCGGTAGATAAAGTGTTAATTTGGTATTGAATGCCTAAGTGCTTATGGCTAATGATCGATATTTAATCCCAAATGCATTCTAACATTAATAATTCCTTTCTACACAATTCGACAATATTTCAGTTATATTCAAACAACCACATACGATCAATTCAATGCCAATGCTCATATATTCGATTACTAATCCGCAACCATTCACACATGATTTAAGAACATTCCAAGCAATTCATACAACATTCAAAACGACCCAACCAATAGGCTACTCCACCCGAAACTCTCCAAATGCCATAAGAATAACAACAATACGTTTCTTTCTTTCAATTTCATCAAATACATCAACAACCACGTTTTACAACATCATTCATATAAATATAAGAAACCATATTATCGTTATGCTAACTTCTACATTAGCTTACAAATGATCCCAACCTCAACTTGTATCCTCTAACACCTTCATTTTCATTACATAATCCACAACATAACAACCAAATTACACTAAATAAAATTTGTTCATTCCTTGCCAAACAATATAACCTATTTTCGGCCACCACCACTAATCCACACCTTCCATGATTTTCATCCATTTTCACACATTACAACAACACCCAAACAAGTTATATACAATTAATTCACTACTCCTATACTACACACACCACACACGGCCTAGACACAACACACACGGCCCACTTCAACTCAACATATTTCATGAGTTTTCATTCATTTCTTCACATCACAACATGCACCAACACCTATTAAACATGTAAAGATGATTAAATCTTACCTTCCACTTAACTTCTTCCTCGGCTAGAATTGGAAAATCGCGACAACAAGCGGTTTTCTTGTTCCAACAACTACTCCACGTCGACGAGGACCTTTCAATTAGTAGGAAACCTAGGAGAAAATATTTTTTTCCTTGATCATCACCCATGGCTGAATTCGGCCAGCCATGGCCGTTTCTCTCCTCCTTGTTTTTTCTTCACTTTTCTTGAACTTTCTTGAAATGGAAATGATTAATGCTTGCCTTATTTGATCATCCCCCTATATAAATTAATATGGCACATGACCATGCACATGGCCGGTCATGTGCTCTATTTTTCTCCTCTTTTTTTTTTTTTCTTTTGTCCAATTTTTCTCCAATTTTCTAGAAATTTCCAATAGATGAAAATAATGAAGATGACTTAATAAGTCATCCAATATTACACATATTCTTCATACATGTGGACTATGGCCCACAATTCATGTGCATATCCACATTATTATTATTTTTTTCTCATGAATTTAAATTCCAACACTTCACTTTTGGCCCCAAATTTTCATGAAATGTCTAACTTTTCATCCAACCAAATTCATAAGCACTTATGCGTTAAAACAAAGTCGGAAAATAGTCTTATTCTTAACTCGTCGCAACCAACTAAAAAAAATATTCCGACGTACAAAATGCGAGATATAACAGGGGTTCTCCCTTTATTTTTGACCTTTGCCCGACTCTCACTTATTAAGTCTTTTCCATAGTCTGACGTACTTATTTGTCGTTTCGGTTTATCAATCAAGCGGATCTCTTAATTCCTTAAATGTCCATCTCCTTTATTTATATCCTTGAATCCTTTTCTTGCGATCTTACCTTCGTCTACTTCCATGACTTCACGTTCAGTAGACTTAGTCCCTCCTGTTTAGTAGCCCTCTATTTCTCTGCTAGTAGATAACTTTCTTATTCGGCTGTGGCACTTTTCTTTGCTTGCTTCTTCAGTGCTACTTTAGATTATCCCTCTTAGTACTAATCGATTTTACATGCATATCATCTCATCTCCTTGTTAATTGTTTGGTCGGACTCCTTAATTCGCTGCATTGTCATCATAGTTCCACCTATGGTAGCACCCAGATAGTTTGCAATAGCATTTCCTTTCTAATGGCTTATTATTCTCATTAATTTCTTTACTTCAGATTACTCATCCAATGCGTCAAAAATAATATATCCAAGGGATTTATATTCAATTGGGACTTAATTCGACCCATACAACAATCCTCAGCAACATTCCTTATACACTTGTATACATCATTTTCTTATCATCATTGTTATCCCCCATCACAAGTTTATACTTACAAAATACAAATGATCATATCTCAAGCTAATCTACTATTCAAAATATCTTCAAATCCATGTTTGAATCTTTCCTCCAATTTCCTCTCCTCCAATCTTAACATAACTACAAAATAACTCATAAGCATGAGACTAAAATAAAATCTTACTTAATCACAACTTCCTTTCAATATGAATGTGCTTCTCTCTTTAAGTCCTTGGCTCTCCTATACGAGTGGCTAATTGAGACTTAACTAGCTTCCATTCTTCTTCAAATATTTATTGTCGTCCCCACACAATTTTACTAGCCATTTCATCAGGACGATTATTCATATGGTCCTATGACATATACTCTCATTAATATAAACGGTGACTTATGATCTCACGACGCATGAGATATTTTCTAGTCTCAGGCAGTGCTGCTGTCATGCTATCCATCGGCATATTGTCTTCCTTTCTTTTAACGATCATTGAAATTCCTAAAAATATTCTTCTTTTAAAACTCTCACCTCTTCTAGTGCGACGATGTCTCTTTAGTAATTCCGAATGTCCCTGATACTTATCCTTGGTCACTTGTAGGCCTTCTCACTTCTTCTGTTACCTTTTTGGAGTACGTTTGCTGCATATTTAATTGTAACAAAAAAAATTCTGGTACGAGCGATTCGAATCATAGCCCGGAACACAACATATTGCATTACAAAACTTATTCCCTTTGATTTGCTAAACCTTCATTATCTTGTCATGCCTCCTTTCCCATGTCTGTCTCATAATATACTTGCATTTAGTCCATTTCCACTTTTCTTTAGCACATACTTGCTATATTAGTTCATCTCAAATTTTGACTCTTTCAAGCCAGTACATTTCCTTCTTCTGTACTTGGGAATATTCTAATTCGTCTAAAAATGTTCTCATATACTAGTAACATTCAATTGTTGATCGTCTTTTGTAGTCATCTGGCCAACCCTAGCGGTCCTTCAACTTTATTCCATATAATGTCGGAGTTACTTTCATCGCATGGTTTGACTTATTTCTCTTTTGCTAACTGGATTCTTGTATCAAGTTAAATGTCCACACATATTGGACACAATTCAAACCACTTCCTTCCTTCATGCCTAATAGTCCCCTAAGTTAATGAATTAATGGTAACATCATAATTCGTTAGGCTCCTTATAGAATGCCTGACTATACCATGCTCCTTCAGCCGCAATTTTCCTTCATAGATATCCTTTCACCAGTACCCTTGAGATTCCTCTTACTCTAGGTTCCCGATTCTAAGTTGGGTTTATACCGTACCAGTAAAAGTCGATATTCTTCCTCATTCATTCTCATGGTTCGTCCTTTCCTTAATGTAGCTCATAGTGTCCCATAGTTCTCTTAACTAATTGTTTTTATCATAATCATGCGTCATAATCCTTCTAATGTCCCGCCGATTCTTGCTCTCATCATGAAATTTTAGTAAAATACGCCCTTTTCTTTCTTTCTTCGTTCATTTCTTATTTCCCTTTATGATACCATAGCTTGCTCGTATGTATGTCTATTCCTCATATATTTATCTTGTCTCCTTTATAATCGTATCTCTATTCCAAGACCACTGTCGTATCCCATCACTGTCTACCTTTAGCCAACCTTACAAATTTATTAAGCTTCCTCTGATCATCGCCGATCACATAACTTCCTTTCATTAATTTATAACCGCATTTTCTCTTACTTTGTCCTCAAGGTCCTCCTTGATTTCCTTTGCTCTTAAAGTGCTCTTTTCCATTTGCCACTTAATAATATCTACCTAGAAGTTTGCAGAACATTCCACTATGAGTACAAACCCATCTTGATCTCGTATATATATATATATATATATATATATATATATATATATATATATATATATATATATATATATATATATATATATATATATATATATATTCTACGATGGAACTTTCCCGTAATCGTTAACTTCCTTTTCCATATCAATATCTGTTACACCTCGAAATTTCGGGTTCTTTGAGCGGTGTATAGACTAACGTAAGTTAAGGTGTATATGATGTCCCTACAAGTAAGAAGGGATACTTAATAGTTCTAATTAAGATTCCGAAGACATTTGAGACAAGGGAGGAAAGTTCGTCAAAATGAAACTTCACTGCAGTTCTGCGAAAGAGGGGTTCGACGACCGTTCCTTGTACCTTCGGATGGGCCGACGCTTCGTCGATGTGCTGTAGAATTGATTTAGCGCGAAGATCATTCGACGGAGCAGTTCGACGCTCTGTCGATCAGTTCAACGGACCGTCCTTCTCACTGTAGAATGAAAGGAAATGAAAGATTACTCACTGGAAATTTCACGACTTTGACGGTCAGATCGATGCTCCATCAATCCGATCGACGCTTCGTCATTCGTACCGTATAATACCCAAAGGGCAGCTTTTAAATTTTATATAAGGGGGACCCCCGGTTCATTTTCTTTCATTCCTCACCTTCTCCAACTCTCGTAAAACCTCTAGAACCTTCTCCATACCATTTTAACATATACCCAAGAGAAATCAAGGGTTAAACAATCAAGAGTTGGCAGAATCAAGAATATGAATGCTCACTAGGGTTGATACAAGTCAAGAACTCCTTTAGTGATGAAGTTGGTGTTTTTATCAAGTGGAATATCTTCATCCAAAGACCATTCCTACATATGCAAAGGTGAGTTTTGCACTTATTTCATGTTACTAGAGGTATTGGGTGGTTGAAAGACTTGGCTTAAAGAAGAATATAGAATATGAGCTCAAATATGGAAATAATGGTATTTTGAGTAGTAAGTTCAATTGAGTCATGATTCTTAGCATGAAATGAGTATAGTTTTGCTATGAATGATGCTAATGTCGTTGGGGGAGTATTATGTGAAAAATGAATATGTTGTTATATTGTAGTAATGGGTGTGGATGATTTGAGAGATAATTGTGAGGATTGAATAATGCCTAACTTGAAGAAGTTATTGAGTATGATATTATGGATGTTGTTATTAATGTGTGGGAGTTGTTGTATCATTTGGAGAAAGTTGTAGAAACAAAGGAAGTACTGCCCAATTTTCGTTAGCCCTTAGTCGTCTTAGTTTCAAGTATGTTTTCGGTTATCTAATCTTAGTACGAATTTTCTTGAATGTAGAATCGTGAACTTGGAGGGAAAAACTTAGTTGGCAAGGTTAGAGAGACGTAAAGGTATGTAAGGCTGGCCTCTTTCTTTCAAAGGCATGATTCTTATTTTGTGATTCCATTTCTATAATCCCATGATCTTCCTACATCCTGAAAGATAAAGGTTTAAGGTTCTTAAGGGCTCTTACGAGATAGAGATGAGATATGCTCCATGATAATGATGTTTATAAAGATGCTACGATAAGCCGATATGCTTATCTTTATGATTTCATTGATGATACTTCTTGTTGTTATCTCACCTCATGATATTGGTTCCTTCAAGGTGAGACATAGTGATGAGGATTATTTCATAATTTAATCGGAGGTTCCCGACCTTACATCACTCCGATAGAGTTACGGTTTTACTTGAGCTCTCATGCATGCTTTAGATTATGTATATGTAAGACTACACCGTGCCTAGTTGGCTGGGCAGACACCACTACGATAGGCGTAGTGGGCAGCTATGATGATGATTACACCACGTCTAGATAGCATGGGACACCACTACGATAGGCGTAGTGGGCAGCTATGATGATGATTACACCATGTCTAGATAGCATGGGCAGACACCACTAGTGGGCGGCATGAGATTTTTACCCCGGACGCGGGCTAATGATGATCACACCGTACCTATATGGTCGGGCAGTTATATATATATATATATATATATATATATATATATATATATATATATATATATATATATATATATATATATATATATATATATATATATATGTATATATATGTATATATATATATATATATATATATATATATATATATATATATGTATATATATGTATATATATATATATATGTATATATATATGTATATATATATATATATATATATATATATATATATGTTATATCCCGCCTTTTTGTATAATCGGAAAATTCGAAATAATTGTGAATTATGAGAAAGAAGGCCATGTTTGAATTTTTCTTAGTATGTGTGTGCCGGTTATGGAAGCTTGAATGTGAAAATACCGAAAAAGGCCTAAGGGCAAAATTGGAATCTTGGAAATTTGTTTCGGGAATTTTGAAATGAGAATTTTAGTTTATTGGGCCAAGTAAATGAAAAGAAAATTGGTCCCAATACTTAAGGGGGTGGCCGGCCATGAAGGCCAAGCCCATGGGAAAAATTAATGAATTTTTGCATGTGATTAATGATAAAAAGGGGCTAAGGTTCAAGAAACTTCAAGAGAAACAAAGGAATAATCAAGAAAAAAAGAGAGAAGAGAGCACGGCTAGGGAGAAAAAGAAAGAAAAAGAAAAGAAGAAAATTCTTGGAGCTCAATCCCTTGGTTCAAAAATCCATCTCTCTCGGAATTACTACTAAGCTCAAGTTCCTCTCCAAGATGGTATAATTAGTTTGGCAAGAAAGTGGTTTTGGTGGCAAGAAGAATTTATTGGAAAAAGGTAAGATTTCCATGTTTTATGTTATGGAATAAGTATACATGTTATGAGGATTGAAACTAGAAGAGAATCACGGAGTGGTGGTGTGTATGTGCTTAGCCGTGTATATGTATATATATAGATGTGGCCGTGTATGTGCATAGTTGTGCATGAAAAATATGTTGAATATTATTGTGTAATTTAGTTGTAGTTATGGTGAAAATTGTATTGGAAATGAAAGTTGAATAAATTAGTGAAAGTTGGGAAATATGAAGTATGGCCGTGTGGTATGCATGGTGTGGGAGGAAAATGAATTGAACTTTATTTAGCTTGTTAGTTGTGTTGTTATGATATTTGTGACGTAAATAGGGGTTTAACGAATGGAGTCGCCATTGAAAATGGTTGTATGTTGTTATGGCGAATTATGTGGAATTTATATGATTTTTGTATGAATATGGAAGTAAGGTTTAAATGCGGATTATGGTCATTGTTAATGAATTTGGAAGATGGAGATGTGTTATGAACTTGTATGTTAAAGATTGGTTAAATTGAGAAAAAATAGATGTTGGCCGTGGCTATGGAAGAGTTGAAATGGAGATAAATTGTTTTGTTTGATATGTCAGCTGTGTTGTTATGATTCTTATAATGTAAATGGAGGGAAAACAATATAAGTTTGCATTGATTTGGAAGTGTTGGATGAATTGTGGCATTATATTGGAAAATAGACTAATAGTGTTATATTATGTTTTGTTGTAAATGTTGATGTTGTCGATGTTGTTGTTGAGTTGTTGTTGGTTGTTTTGAGCCGAGTTGAATCTCGGGATGTCATATGTGTAGGGGAAGTCTTTGCCGAAATTTCGGTAGCCAAGTATAACCCCAAGATTGAAATGTTAGCTTGCATGAATAGTATCCGGTAAAGATGACCATTTGCGGCTTTTGGACGAAACGGGAAGCGAGATTTGAGGAACGTAAGGCGCAATCCGGTATGTAAAGCCTTCCCTATCTTTCTTTGGCATGTTCGAGTGTAACAAAGCTTGAAAGCGAGCCTTGGTTGCACTTCTGCGACTCACAATCCAAGATTGAAAATAGCGCCAAATCATTCAGTAAGATTGAACCAATTTCCTCTGAATTGACCTATAAGTATGTAACTTCCATAAACGGAGTCGAAACACTTCAAGATGATTATGGACGACTCCCTAAGGTTTAGTATCCATAATTTACGTACTTTACTATGGTTGGGTCCGAGGTGGGCCCATAATACCCTGATACTCCCGATATGGTTCAAATTGATCCGTTTCCGTTCGCTTTTCATAAGTAACTCTTAATTATGTTTCCGTCCGCTAACTAAAGAGTATTGTGACCATCTATCGAATCTCGATAGTAGTCGACATATCCGGAACGATTCGGACACTCGTTCCGCTATAATCGACTACTTTCGATTTGATACATTTTACGAACTATTTCGGTTTTATTAAGTACGTATGTCGGTCCGTATGCATATGGTTTCTCATTTGTCTGTTCGTGGATGCCTCAACGCTTCTTTCAGCTGCGCCGGGGCCTGAGGTTACGTGATTCGAGCACCTCGTGCATTGTTCACCGCGTCCCTCGGATGTGCGGGCCGGGATGCCGCGTATACGATATGATCCGATATGATCCGATTATGTGATATTACGGGGATGGCGGCGGGATGGCATTTGATCGATTCGTCGTCCACCGCGTCCCGTACTACGAGGGCGGGTTACGTTACCGCGTCAAAGGGCGGGATGTTCGTGTGATTGGGATTTGATATACGATATGTATGTACGTATATGATTATGACTCGCACGCATGATTGTCCGTACGATTACGTACGTCGATTCGGACTACGATTACTGTCGACATACATTTGAGATACGGTTCCGAGAGTCCGTTAAACGTATTTCTCGATTGTGCCTGCCGCGCAATTCTAATCGACATAATAAGACTACGTCCGTACGCTACGTAAGTCCGACTCCGCTATGAATCCGACCGTCCGGGCTCTATTTCGTAAAATTGTTACGATTTTTACATATCGACCGTTATTTTAATTATGTATATTTTGTTTCCGCTTTACATACTCGGTACATCTTCGTGCGACCCCTATTCTTCGGGGCGTGTTACATGCCCGCGGTACACGCGCCGCACGGTACGCCGCCAGTTTAGGTTATCGATCTGCTGTTTGGAGAGCTCCCTTTGATCCGAGCTGATACTTTTGGTATATATCTTCTGTTGTCTGTTTGTTCTGTATATGATCATTTGGGTACGGCGGGGCCCTGTCCGTCTTCGATTCTATTCGTATGTTAGAGAACGTAGATATGTTTGTGGGTTGTGGGTTGTCACTTTGTCCGGTAGGTACGGGCGATATGCGACTTTGTCGATATAATAGCCCTAACGGCTTATGTACGGGGTTAAGTATGTATGTATGCATATGTATGTTCGTGCGATGCGTTTTTATATCGTATGACCTTATGTATGACTAAATAGAATTAGCATTGTGGTATCGGATACGTTAGGTAGGTATGCATGGGTGTCCGTTAGGACACCGATCCACGGCCTACGGGGTTGGGTCGTGACAATATATATATATATATATATATATATATATATATATATATATATATATATACAGACACCACTAGTGGGCGACATGAGATTTTTACCCCGGACGCGGACTAATGATGATCACACCGTACCTATATGGTCGGGCAGTTATGTATATATATATATATTATATTCTTATATGATATGATGTTGATTATTATATAAATTAGCATGCATGATTCCGCCTTAAGAGGCTACTAGTTACAGGTTATCTCTTCATCCCATATTTTCTTACTTCTTTATTATGTTGATATGCATGACTTATGTACTCAGTACATTGTTTGTACTGATGTCCTTTCTTTTTATGGACGTTGTGCTCATGCCTACAGGCAGACAGGGAGACGACCCCGATTCTTAAGAGCTATATCAGCTTATACAGGAGCATCCCACTACTCGGGAGGTGCAGCTTATTGATGCGTTCTTTTGTGTTCATATTTGGGTATGATGGGGTCCTGTCCCGTCCTTATGTCTCTGTTATAGCCCGTATTTCGTGCGTTTGGATGTTGCGAGACAATGGTGAGAAGTTAAGGACAAGATTATTTTTAAAGAGTTATTTTAATGCACGAGGGGTTATGAATATTATTTATGAACATTGGTGGTATGGAAATATTGAGAAAGGTTAAGGGTAAAAAGAGAATTTTGCAAAATGGCCAATGAAAATAATGTGGAAGGCTAGGGGTAAAATGGTAATATTGAGAAAAGTTGAGGGGCAAAATGGTAATCTCACAAAAGGTTCATGAAAATTCTAAAAGGGCCATATTGGCCATGTGACAAAAAAAAAAAGAGAAGATGACACAACAAGTCATCTTTGTGGCCTTGAAGAAAATTCAAGAAAAGAAAGGAATAATCTAGAGAAAATTGGTGGAAGACTAAGTGGCATGTGACCACCATGTGCCTATGTTATATATATATATGGAAGGGGTGATCATCTTTTAAGGAGAAGAGAAAGAAAAGAAAGAAAGAAAGAACAAGAAAAGAGAGAGAGGGAGTCACGGCCAAAGGGCTGGCCGGACTGCCCTTTGAGATTTGTCATGGAAAAATTATTTTCCTTCTAGTTTCCTACTAATTGAAAGGTCCCCGTCAACGTGGAGTAGTTGTTGGAGCGAGAAAACCGCTTGTTGTTCCAATTTGCCAATTCTAGCCGAGGAAGAAGATAAGTGGAAGGTGAGATTTAATCTTAATTATATGTTCTTATAGATGCTTATGCATGTTGTAGTGTGTGGAAATGAATTAGAACCATGAAATTGGAGTGTTGTGGTTATGGCCGTGTATATGCCATGTGTGGTGTAGAAATGATGAATTAAATTCACTTGGCATTTTAGTTGTTGTTATTATGGATTATGTGATAATGAAATAGGCAAAAATTATGAAAATATGTGTGTTGGTGTGTGGTCATATATGTATAGTGTTGGACGTGTATGTGTGATGTTGTGTAGTAAGAATGGACTAACTCTATGTAGCATGTTGGTTGTTGTTGTGACGTATAGAGGTGGATGAAAAATTCACAAAAATATGAATGTTGTTATTGTGGCCGAATAGAGGTGTAGTTTGGCAAGTTATGGTGCCTAAATTCCATTTGATATTTTTGTTGTTGTGTTATAGATTCCATGAAGAAAAATAAAGGTTTGATGATTTAAAATAAAGTCGTAATCATTACTTGAATGTTGAGGAAGTTAATGTGGCATTAGCTTGAATTCTTAGATTGCATGAAAATATGTAAGAAGTGGTTATGGTTGGATAAGAGGTGTTTTGGTAAGTTAATGTAAATTGATATTCTAGTTGTCGTCGGTATGAATTATGTAATGAAGATGGAAGGTCGTTGTTGAAGTTAATATGCATGAATGATGACGAAATGTATAGTTGTTGTGGAATTGGAAGGTTTCGGGTAAAGTAAAATGTTGATTGAGTTGTTGAAAGATTATGTGAATTGAATTGAATTGAATTGAATTTAATTGAATTGAATTGAATATAAATGGAATGTTGTTAGTAAGATTGTTGGCATTGTTGTTAGTTTGGCCGAGTTGAATTCTCGGATTGTTGTTAATGGATGAATTGGGCCGAGCCATATTCTCGGGACGGTATATTTACAGGGGAGATGCTGCCGAAATTTCGGCAGATCATAAGTGAATGTACTTGAAAGGTTAAGACAAGCATATGTCGATGAATCTAACGATAGTGTCGATCTTCTTGAATGTAGACTAACAAGTTGGACGAATAAGCGTAGCTAGTAAGGCGCGGCGCAGGTATGTTAAGGCTCGTCCCTTTTTCTTTCTATGGCATGAATCATACATGAAATGTGTTAAACGTTTATATAACGTCCTTATTTTCAAAAGATAGACACAATAGTTCAAAGAAGGATTTTCCTTTCTTAAGGTTTATAAAAGTTTTCAAAAATATTCATTTTCTCCAAAAATTAAATTTTATGATTTTAAAGGTTTTTATGACTAAAACGACGACTATGATTTTATGACGACAAGGACGACGCCGTATATGAGAAAATGTCTATGATGGGTTTGCTAGGGATATGTTCTTACTATGACGAATATGACGATATGAAATGCTAAGCTATTTTCGAATGATGACCATGTTAAGGTTTCAAAGTATGTGAATGATATGTCATGATCCCATTTTTATGCTTCCGTAATGTTATCCTTTGTTGTTAGTCTCGCCTTATAATTGTTCTTCCAAGGTGAGACATGACGATCACGATTACTCCATAATGCAATCGGAGGTTCCCGACCTTACGTCACTCCGATAAAGCTATAGCTTTTGGTTGGGCTCTTATGCATGCTTAAGTGATGGCAGTTACACCGTGCCTATATGGCCGGGCATGTCAATTACGGCGGCGCCTATTGGATGATTAAACCGTGCCTAGATGGCGGGGCATGTCACCGCTTATGCGGGTGCGATGTATATACCGGTCCCTGAGGGCCGGGCACGACCACCATTTTATGGGCGGCACGAAAAATTACCCCCCGGACGCGGGAGGCCCGGACGCGGGCTAATGATGTTATGTGATTCAGACAGGCTGTGATGCAGACCGACTATGTATGTAAGTATGTAAAGAGTAACAGTAAGCATGCATGACTCCGCCTCAAGAGGCACTCGGAAGACTACGTTTACAAGACATGATATGTTCTTCATTCGTTATTACTCATGCTTTTTACTATGTTCTTTGTTTAAAGCTATATCTCCTATCATGTTACTATTCATGCCTTACATACTCAGTACAATGCTCGTACTGACCCCTCTTCTTCGAGGGGCTGCGTTTCATGCCGCGCAGGTACACCCAGACGGATAGAAGCCAGGATAGAAGATGCTCCAGCAAAGTTGGCAAACTCCATTTGTTCTGGAGTGTCGCCGAGTCAGCGCGCTATGCCATGATGTCTTGTTGAAGTTAGAGACTTTGCAGATAGAGTCGTGGGTTTTGGGAGTCAGTTTGTATTATGATATGAGTTTTGTATAGCTATATATTTTAATTGATTTAAAGACAACGAAAGAGTCTTATTATATATGAGTAATCTTATTAAATACGTTTGCTTTAAAGTTTCAAAAAAAAAAATTCAGTACGTGGTAAGAGTCAGCGGGTTCGCCCGGCTCCGGTTACGGGGTCGGGTGCCCATCACACCCCAGTAAGATCGGGGTGTGACAGTCTCAGTACTCCACTAGAGGCTTGTAGATACGCATGCGTGGGTAGTAGATGTCTCATGAATACACCAGGGTATCTTTTGTATATCATGTTTAGTAGCCTCGCGGGCTAATGTGTATATGCATATATGTTGTTATATCTCGTGTTCTCATGTGTTGGAAAGTGTGTAATTTAAATGATATTAGTAACGGATAGGAGGTTATTCCCCAAGCTTATAGGTGGTTAAAGTGATGGTGCACATGAATCGTAAGGATTTGAAGTTAAACCAATCGAAAAAAAAAAAAATATATATATATATATATATATAAGTTTTGTCAAGTTCCAACATCTATTTGAGTGAAATACGGTCCAAGCTATAATATCCCGTATTTTTTGACTAGAAAAATTTAATCGTCCAACATGAGAAAATTTACCCGAGCCCGGAGAACTCGATCATATTCAAGGATGAAAATTGAGAGCTCGGTGTACAAGGAGTTTGAAGTCCCGAAATAATTTAGGACTTAACAAGTGTGATCACGGTGATTGAGAATAATATTTTATGTGTACCAAAAGGGACTATGGACTAGTGCTATATCACATAATCATGGCAATGAGTATATGAAGTGTATTAAAAAATATATATATTACTATTTGAGTAGATTGAGATCAAGAAATTAATTATGTGGGTAATCGGTTAAATAATGGGATAAAGTGGGAAAGCAAAGAATTAATAATGGTATTAATTATCATTACATGGGTAGGTGTCAATTGGGGTGCATGCACGTGTAATCAAGGGAAATAACTAGCTAATGACTATGCTAAGTATAAGGTGGTTAGGTGGCAGCCTTTTGGAATTTATTTGCAAAGTCACCATTTATTGTAGGACCCATATTCCACTAAGAAAACTTGATTTGCTGCATGAATTAGAGGATATGTCTTGTACGAATAAGGATTGGGGCAGCAACAAAATTATATAGAGGATATGTCTTGTACGACTAAGGATTGGGGCAGCAACAAAATTATATATGTCCAATCTTATATATTTCTAATTTGGGAAGGATATTAACGTGACTTCCATCCCTATGACAGCAACACAACTTTGTATTGATATAGTAGCAACGTGAGTTGCAATTCTAAGGGAGCATGGTATAATTTTTTATCAAGAACAACGCACGAGTATTGCACACCGCTTCAATCTCGTTGTTCCGTTTGTCGCGTGGTTTAATTCGGTCTTTCGTCAAAAGTGAAGTAAGGTGGAAGAAGACTAGTTCTTGGCATACAAGGTAATAATTCTCCTCTACTAGATATATTTAAATTCATCCAGGTCATAGTTAAGTTGTGAGACGGGAACTACGAAATTAATATCGGGAAATCGGATAAATTGTTATTGTTATCGTGTGGGCTATTTGGTCATTTATGAGCTACTTTGTGGGATGGAATATCATGGGGATTGGTTATTGTTTTAGTTGTTGTTATTTTTGTAGCCGTTATACTATGTATATACGAAAATAAAGAAGTGTATACAAGCATTGGTATACAAATGTATATTGGGCCGTTTTGGAAGTGTTTTAAGAATGGATTTAATTCTAGTTTGATATGAAATTGTTGGTATTGTTGTCGTTGGTATTTTGATAGATGTTTTGGCTGAATTGGAATCTCGAGGATTGTTAAGTCTTCGTGGGAAAGTCTTTATCCGAATTTGTATCCTCAAATGCTATAGCCGGTCTGCTTCTTATCGTAATTAAATTTCTAAATATGATGTTGAGCTGATGTGTACATAGTCTAGTTGTATTATTGTTGTTATGGAGTTTTGGAGGAGGAAGGGCAAGATGAAACACCGAATAGTTGTCATATAGCGAGCTCGTGGCTCGTCGTATTGTCCATATGCTGTCTTGTTGGTTGTACTTGATTACAAGTAGGCTGATGCTTGTGTTACTATTATTATCTTGTAGATAAAGTCTTAAAAGGGGCTGGTCCGTCATAATTGTTTCGAGGGTCGTAAATCAAGGTATGTAAAGCCTATCCCTTCTTTCTTTTGGCATGTCCTAGACGTAAGTGATGTATGATATGAGCTTTGGGGTAATTCTATTCACAAGTTCTGAGTATGGTCTATGATTCTTATTCACTTCTTGATGTTAGAACTCTTAGAATAGTCGAGCTACTGCCCTCGAGTCTTTTATATGATTGGATAGTAAATGATACATAAAAGTTCCTATTCTTGAAAAACTCTATAATGACTAATGACCATAACTTTCATAAGCTGTTTCGTATTAATTTGATACATGTCTATGATCCCTGAGGCTTTATTTGATATAGTCCATAATGATGTTCAAAGAGTACTGAGTATGACTATCATCTTGATACTCGAGCGTTGATTAGTCTACTTATCTATTGAGTCTCAAAAGACGATTTATATGCATATAGTTACTCACTACTCTGCTCGTGCATACTGATGTTACATCTTTCACCGAGTCCCCGACCGGGTATGTTATCACGCACAGTTTTACTACATTATCCACCAAGTCCCTCACTAGAGGGCCGGGTACGTTATATGATGATATGATTATTCACCAAGTCCCCTGATGGGCCGGGTACGGTATATGATGATATGATGACATGATGATATGATTATGGCACCGAGTCCCATGATGGGCCGGGTACGGTATACGTGTACACGACTTTATTCACCGAGTCCCATAATGGGTAGGGTACGGTATATGATAATGATGTGCATGATTTCATTTCATAAGGGTGAAATGTTGATTTCTTGATTATTATACTTGTCTCCTGGAATTTCTACTTCACCATGATTTTCCTTAATGTATTCCCCTTACTGACCCCCTTTCTTCGGGGGGCTGCGTTTCATGCCCGTAGGTACAGATACTCGCTTTGGTGATCCTCCAGCGTAGGACTTCTACTCAGTTGTCTTGGAGTGCTCCATTGTTCCGGAGCCTGGACTTTTGGTACAGATCGTGTGATGTATATATATGTTTATCCAGGGGTACGGCGGGGCCCTGTCCCGTCATATGTCACTGTTGATACTCTTAGAGGTCTGTAGACATATGTGTGGGTTGTATATAGATGTTGTTCAAATTGTGTTAGCATGACTTGTATTTTGGGACGTTCCCTTTCGTAGTGGCCGGCCTTGTCGGCTTGCGTATATACTACGTACTTGTACTGGGAATTCCCATACATTATTTTTTTTTTTGAACCTCTAACGTACTTGAAAATTTTTTTTGGTGTGTGTACATAATAAGATTACCAAAACATTCTTTTATTGCCTTTAAATCAAGTAAAACATGTAACCGTACAAACTTGTATTACAATACACACCGACTCCCAATCCCACGACTCGTCTCCGCAAAGTCTCTAACCGTAATCAGACTCGGCACGTATACTCGACTCGGCTTCACTGCCAAATGGAGCTTGCCAACTTCGCCGGAACATCCTTTACATTAACTTCGATCCGTCCGGGTGTACGCGCGGCATGAACGCAGCCCCCGAAGAAGAGGGGTCGTACGAGCAATGTACCGAGTATGCAAGACATGAATAATAATAATACGAACAAGAACGTAGGTATGAACAACAATACCATGGGATTATAGAATGTGATGAGATAAGAGGATAGCTCGTACCTATAAGTGCCCTTGGGCAAATTCGTGCTTTCTTAGCTTTCCTTACTCATAAATATACATATATATACATAAAAATAAGAATATATTATATTGCCGAGGCGTCGGCGTACCGATCCATTTGACCACATAACACACCCCGCGTCCGGCATCCCGCGTCCGGACGATATCATGTGCCAAACTCCAACCGATCGTGGATACGCGTACATAACGCTCTCGCGCTCCTTATCCCTATTTTCCCCGTAAATATATGCATATTTCATGTATAAATATCGGCGTCTATAGCGCCCCGTCTCTTTCATCACATGCAATATATCGGCGTCTATAGCGCTCTCGATTCTTTTTGTCATACGCACACACTTATATCATATATATTTACCGCCGTCTATAGCGCTCGGTTCTACTATTATATTCCATGTATATTTATCGTCTATATAGCGCTCTCGATTCGTTATATATATATATATATATATCGGGTTCACACATTAATCGGGGTCATAAAGCACAATTCCATGTATTTAGAATCCTTAGAATAGTCATTACCTATAATAGACTTGGGATATCCAGAAAAGTTTAACACTTCCATATTTTCATTTTTATAACAGAACACTTCGTCAAAATATCTATCGTAGGCATTTCATGTACTTTGGAACCTTTAGATATAAGATCATTCTCGTCGTAATCATCATAGAACTATGGTCGTCGTTTTAGTTAGTAGGACTTTCGATATTATAAAGCTTGGTTTTTAAAGGAAAAATTAAGTATTTTGGAAAAACCCGGTAAACCTTTAGAGAAGAAAATCATGCGTTGGGGTCGAAGGTTTAGTTAAAACAACTACTAAGTTGATAGTAGGAACGATAACCAAAAACTTTGATTAGCTATAGCGTGAAAATAAGCTTAATGTAACAATAAGAAGGGGGTTTGGGAATAGTGGGCCCGCCTCGGTCGAATGAGGCGGCGTATACAATTTACGTACAAGTCGTTTCATGACATTACTTATAAGAGTTTTAAAGCAATCGGGTCTCATTTATGGAAGTCCTATAGGTCTAAGAAGTTTTCTTAACATTTCGCACCATTTCTAGTTCAATTCTACTTGAATGAATAGTAGCGAATTTCAATCTTGGTTTTCGGGAAAAGGAATGATCCCCGAGGCCCGTATCCAACTTAGTACGTCTAAGACATGCCATAGAAAGAAGGGTGAAGTCTTACATACCTCTTTTCGCTCCTTCTGCTTCTCCAAATCCTTGTTGCAAATCCGCCAAAATCTACAATTTGGTCATGTTTACCCAAAGCTTGATTAGAGCCTTTAGAAGTTGGTTCTTTAAAGTAACACTTTGTCTTGCCGAAATTTCGGCAGCATTTCCCCTGTAAATATACCATGCCACCAAGTTTAACTTGGCCGATTTCAACCAACAACAATCCCGGGAATACAACCCGGCCAAACCAACAACAATACAAACAATCATTCTAACAACACTTCAATGTTCCATTCACCTTCAAATAAGCTACATGCATTCAAACTCGCATTATTGATCGTACGTTCAATTATTAATCCGAAACCGTTCAAACATGATTTAAGGACGTTTCAAGCAATCCGTATAATATTCGGAACAACCCCTCCATTACTCCACAAAACCCGAAACCACCTAAGTTTAAGAGAACACCAACAACTCATTTCTTTTCTTCCAAATTCATAAACTATATCAATAATCCATACGTTTACAACATTATTTCCATAAATTCAAGAAGCTATATCAAAACCACATTGCCTTCTAAATCAGCCCATATTCACGGCCACAACATCAACATGCATAATCAATTGAATTTCATTCATTTTCCATGCATTATAACACGTCCAAAACATCCATAAGACACAATCCAATCATACTAAATAAATTAACTCCTCACCTCTATATGGCATCACACACACGGCCACACATACTACATACACAACATCCTTATTTTCATGAGTTTCATCCTCTCCAACACATAACAACATGTTTCATCATTCATAAAATATACAAGAAAGGATTGAATTTTACCTTCTCCATTCTCTCCTTCTACACGGCTAGAGTATTTGCTTGCAAAACGAATGGTTTTCTCACTCCAACAACTACTCCACGTCGAAGAGGGCCTTCCAATTAGTAGCATGGCATGAAGGAAATATTTTTTCCAAGATCAAACCAGTATTGGGTTCGGCCAGCCCTTGGCCGACCCTCCTTCTTCCTTTTTTTTTTTTGTGTTCTTTGCTCTCTCTTGTTCTTCCACTCTCTTTAAAAAATAACCACACACACATATATATATATATAGTTATATAGGCATGTGAGGGGCACATGCCCCCTCTCTACATATTTCTAGATTTTTCATTCTTTTTTCTTGAATTTTCTAAAGTGGTCAAAGATGACCACTTGTCTTGTTTCATAAGCTTTGGTCCAACATGGCCCTTTTCTTGAACACTTTGGTCCTTCAAGAACATTCTTGAACACTTTGTGAAATTACCATTTCGCCCCTTGACTTTTCTCAATATTACCATTTTGTCCCTAACCTTCCGCATTATTTTCACGGCCCATTTTACAAATTTCTCTTCCTGCCCTTAGCCTTTCTCGATATTTCCGTCCCATATTATTCATAAATAATATTCATAACCAACTCGGACATTAAAATTATTTTAGAACATAGTCTTGACCTTAATTTCTTACCATTATCCCACAACGTCCGAACGTACGAAATACGGGCTGTAACATCCTCTCCCCCTTTAGAACATTCGTCCTCGAATGTTCAACTGACCTTATGGGCGTCACAATGCTCTGGGAGGGTTCCTTTTATAGCTACTCTTTCCCTTATGCCCGTTCCTTATCCTTTACCTTATTTTCCTCTTCATCGAACTCCTCGGTCTCTCCCCCTTTAAGGGGCTCCTTATATGCCGATAGTCCTTTTATGAAGTCTTCGTTGATACCTTATTCCTCGCCTTCCTTCCAATCCTATGCCTCACATATCGGGAACTCTTCACTTTTTACCCTTTTCCGGATCCTGATCTCCTTATTTTCCGGCTACTCACTCTCTTTCTTTTCCGAATATGGTACACATTTTCATCTCTTTGTATATATATACATTTACCATCAACTAACCCACAAGGTACTTTCCAACGCTATTCAAGCCTATCCTAATTCCCGAGCTATGACACACTTCCTGTCTCTTTTCCGAACTAATCCACCTCGTCTTACGCGTCCCCTTAAGGTCTCCATCCATCCATATATTCTAGTTTTCCTTAGGTTACTCTTAGCTGTTCATTTGTCCCTTGTATCTCAATTTGTAGAACTTTTGGTTTATTTCCTGAGGGGTCACCCATCCTGAAATTGCTCCTACCTGAGCACGCTTAACCCCGAGACTTTGGTGGAATTTGGTACCTTAACACCGATATTTTCGCGTCTACTTCCTCGTATGCCTTTTATTACCTCGATCGGGGGCAAGTCGAAGTCTCGCAGCCTTCCGAGGCATTTTCGTAACACGTCCTCTCTTTTGCAATTACTATTTTACCCTTTTTCACTTTCCCGCACTCACCTCCCTTGTGTGTGTATGGCTACCTCCCGTCCCGGACTTCCGCATCCTCGAGGGTAGCGATCATACTTTTGTCGCCACGCCACATCCGTAATCTTTCCGAAACAACACATCAACATCTCACTTTTCGCCTGTTCACAGTATTCCCTTTCTCTGCTTCCTCCGTCGCACGCGAAGCTTATATAAGGAATTTCTTCCTCCTATGACTTGGCTCTATCGCACGATCTGAGACAGAAAGAAGGTCAACCATTCCTAGATGCCCCGCAGCCTCCTGTTTATAAATGTGGCCGGCTTCACACCATAAACAGGACTCTACCGGACACGACTTTGCAGACAACCCTTGGACCGACCTGCTCTGATACCACTTTGTCACACCCCAATCTTGATTAGGGTGTGATGGGCACCCGACCCCGTAACCGGAGCCGAGCGAACCCGCTAACCCTTACTACGTACTTGAAAATTTTTTTTTTGAACCTCTAAGTCAGGTGTACATAATAAGATTACCAAAACATTCTTTTATTGCCTTTAAATCAAGTAAAACATGTAATCGTACAAACTTGTATTACAATACACACCGACTCCCAATCCCACGACTCGTCCGCAAAGTCTCTAACCGTAATCGGGACTCCGGCACGTATACTCGACTCGGCTTCACTCCAGGCCAAATGGAGCTTGCCAACTTCGCTGGAACATCCTTTACATTAACTTCGATCCGTCTGGGTGTACCTGCGCGGCATGAACGCAGCCCCCGAAGAAGAGGGGTCAGTACGAGCAATGTACTGAGTATGCAAGACATGAATAATAATAATACGAACAAGAACGTAGGTATGAACAACAATACCATGGGATTATAGAATCGTGATGAGATAAGAGGATAGCCTGTACCTATAAGTGCCCTTGGGCAAATGCTGTGCTTTCTTAGCTTTCTTTACTCATAAATATACATATATATACATAAAAATAAGAATATATTATATTGCCGAGGCGTCGGTAGCCGATCCATTTGACCACAATAAGCACACCCCGCGTCCGGGCATCCCGCGTCCGGACGATATCATGTGCCAAACTCCAACCGATCGGGTGGATACGCGTACATAACGCTCTCGCCCTTATCCCTATTTTCCCCGTAAATATATGCATATTTCATGTATAAATATCGGCGTCTATAGCGCCCGTCTCTTTCATCACATGCAAGTATCAGCGTCTATAGCGCTCTGATTCTTTTTGTCATATGCACACACTTATATCATATATATTTACCAGCGTCTATAGCGCTCTGGTTCTACTATTATATTCCATGTATATTTATCAGCGTCTATATAGCGCTCTGATTCTGTTAATATATATATATATATCGGGTTCACACATTAATCGGGGTCATAAAGCACAATTCCAGGTATTTAGAATCCTTAGAACAGTCATTACCTATAATAGACTTGGGATATCCGAATGCTTTAACACTTCCATATTTTCATTTTTATAACGAACACTTCGTCAAAATATCTATCGTAGGCATTTCATGTACTTTGGAACCTTTAGATATAAGATCATTCTCGTCGTAATCATCATAGAACTATGGTCGTCGTTTTAGTTAGTAGGACTTTCGATATTATAAAGCTTGGTTTTTAAAGGAAAAATTAAGTATTTTGGAAAAACACGGTAAACCTTTAGAGAAGAAAATCATGCGTTGGGGTCGAAGGTTTAGTTAAAACAACTACTAAGTTGATAGTAGGAACGATAACCAAAACTTTGATTAGCTATAGCGTGAAAATAAGCTTAATGTAACAATAAGAAGGGGTTTGGGAATAGTGGGCCCGCCTCGGTCGAATGAGGCGGCGTATACAATTTACGTACAAGTCGTTTCATGACATTACTTATAAGAGTTTTAAAGCAATCGGGTCTCATTTATGGAAGTCCTATAGGTCTAAGAAGTTTTCTTAACATTTCGCACCATTTCTAGTTCAATTCTACTGAATGAATAGTAGCGAATTTCAATCTTGGTTTTCGGGAAAAGGAATGATCCCCGAGGCCCGTATCCAACTTAGTACGTCTAAGACATGCCATAGAAAGAAGGGTGAAGTCTTACATACCTCTTTTCGCTCCTTCTGCTTCTCCAAATCCTTGTTGCAAATCCGCCAAAATCTACAATTTGGTCATGTTTACCCAAAGCTTGATTAGAGCCTTTAGAAGTTGGTTCTTTAAAGTAACACTTTGTCTTGCCGAAATTTCGCGCAAAGATTTCCCCCGTAAATATACCATGCCACCAAGTTTAACTTGGCCGATTTCAACCAACAACAATCCCGGAATACAACCCGGCCAAACCAACAACAATACAAACAATCATTCTAACAACACTTCAATGTTCCATTCACCTTCAAATAAGCTACATGCATTCAAACTCGCATTATTGATCGTACGTTCAATTATTAATCCGAAACCGTTCAAACATGATTTAAGGACGTTTCAAGCAATCCGTATAATATTCGGAACAACCCCTCCATTACTCCACAAAACCCGAACCACCTAAGTTTAAGAGAACACCAACAACTCATTTCTTTTCTTCCAAATTCATAAACTATATCAATAATCCATACGTTTACAACATTATTTCCATAAATTCAAGAAGCTATATCAAAACCACATTGCCTTCTAAATCAGCCCATATTCACGGCCACAACATCAACATGCATAATCAATTGAATTTCATTCATTTTCCATGCATTATAACACGTCCAAAACATCCATAAGACACAATCCAATCATACTAAATAAATTAACTCCTCACCTCTATATGGCATCACACACACGGCCACACATACTACATACACAACATCCTTATTTTCATGAGTTTCATCCTCTCCAACACATAACAACATGTTTCATCATTCATAAAATATACAAGAAAGGATTGAATTTTACCTTCTCCATTCTCTCCTTCTACACGGCTAGGAGTATTTGCTTGCAAAACGAATGGTTTTCTCACTCCAACAACTACTCCACGTCGAAGAGGGCCTTCCAATTAGTAGCATGGCATGAAGGAAATATTTTTTCCAAGATCAAACCAAAGGGCTGGGTTCGGCCAGCCCTTGGCCGACCCTCCTTCTTCCTTTTTTTTTTTTTGTGTTCTTTGCTCTCTCTTGTTCTTCCACTCTCTTAAAAAAATAACCACACACACATATATATATATAGTTATATAGGCATGTGAGGGGCACATGCCCCCTCTCTACATATTTCTAGATTTTTCATTCTTTTTTCTTGAATTTTCTAAAGTGGTCAAAGATGACCACTTGTCTTGTTTCATAAGCTTTGGTCCAACATGGCCCTTTTCTTGAACACTTTGGTCCTTCAAGAACATTCTTGAACACTTTGTGAAATTACCATTTCGCCCCTTGACTTTTCTCAATATTACCATTTTGTCCCTAACCTTCCGCATTATTTTCACGGCCCATTTTACAAATTTCTCTTCCTGCCCTTAGCCTTTCTCGATATTTCCGTCCCATATTATTCATAAATAATATTCATAACCAACTCGGACATTAAAATTATTTTAGAACATAGTCTTGACCTTAATTTCTTACCATTATCCCACAACGTCCGAACGTACGAAACGGGTTGGGTATGATAGATCATTGTCGAGTGGTGCTCGATGCTTGACTCCGGTACCCGTCATGGCCCACTAGTTGGGTCGAGATAAAAGTGGTGTCTCGTCTAGGGTGTGTGTCACGACCCAACCCGTAGGCGCCGCGACCCCCAAGGCCCGAATTGGGCACCCAAAAACAAATCCGAGTCGCAAACGCTTATACGGACACAAATATCAAACGCTGTCTCGGATTGTGTCAAGCTCGTCGCGGACATATCTCAAACACAACCGTATATATGGAAAGGCTATCAAATGGCGCAACGGCCCCAAAACATATACGTATGCAAGCCGACGAGGCTGCCACGGCGAATGGGATCGCCCGGACCTTATATCATACAAACACAAATCGTTTGGCATAACCCACATACATGTCCATGACCTCTAAACAGACAAACGAATCATATGACGGGACGGGGCCCGCCGTACCTCGAACAAATATATACAAATGCAACGAACGAATATATACCAAAATGTGGCTCCGGAATAAGGGAGCACTCCAACGAGGAAGAGGGTGTCCTAAACAGGTGGATCACCAAACCGTGCGTCCGTCACACTGCGCGGACTCGAAGAAAGGGGTCGGTACGAAATATGTGCGAGTATGCAAAGCGAGAAAAATGTAGTGTACAAATCGAGTCGTAATCGAAATAGAGGTACGGAAAATAAATGCATTTCCAAAATATCAAAATGTTTACTTTAAAAATACGAATCATGCATAGAGCACGAGAGCTAAAATATGGTCGCCCGCACTGTCGATGGCGCCATAACACATCATAACACGAGAGAAAGTTTCAAATCTCCGTATCCCCGTCACATATCAAACACGAGATAACGCCATACAAACATAACACCAAATATAAGTTGAACCCGTCCCTCGAGCGAGGGCTCGGGGAACCATAATGATAACATCGGAGTATAACAAAGTGCGCACGACAACGACCGGGACTCGGCGAAAGATATGACAGAATGCACGAACGGAGTCGTGAGTAACCATATGCATAAAATCATTATCACAGACTCAAATGATAAGTAAAATGACCATATTTAAAATCGGGATATCAATTATATCATATTTTGTCAAAAGTCATCAAAATTACAAAAAGAAGAGTCGCGGGGCCCACGGACGGGCGTTGACCCGAGTCGGCCCGCCTATGAAAAGCATACTTATCATACATCATACAATCTCCTACGAGCATATCGAGGCAATCCGAGCCTTACGGTGAAAGATACGAGCGTTCGTAGTTACGGAACTTTTTAAAGGCCAAACTTTTTATGCAAAAGTTGAAAATCAAATATTTCAAAGACATAAAAGCCAATATTTCATCATATCAACATACGAGTTCCAAGAAACGAATAAGAGTCATAAACATGCTCGGATTGCGAGAATTGAATTTCCTCGAAGCTCGTGTCATAGCCTATTTGAAACTAAGGCATGCCAAAAGAAGAAAGGATTGGGCTTTACATACCTCGTACGCACTCAACGCTAGCCAAACTCAAGCTAAATCCAACCTACGTCTGGGGCTGCCCAAGGTCTACAAACAAGTCATAATATGCCAAACATCAGCTATAGACATTTTGGGCATTTAATTCCAAATTTGCCCTTAATTCTACAGAAATTTGGGCAGCATTTCCCCTGTAAATAGGCCACCCCGAGAATTTAACTCGGCCAAATCAACAATCAACAACAACAACAACCAACCTAGCAACATCAATAATCAATCCGAAAGGCAATATAACATTAATAACCCTCTTTTTCATCATTCAACAACTTTCAACATATTCGATTCAATGACTTACGTTCAAGCCAACATCAACGCTTATACATTCAAATATTAACCCAAATCCATATCAACAACATTCAAGGACATCTTAAACAATTTATACAATATTTCCAACAATCCAACAATGGCTCCAATTTACCCGAAAACTGTCTCCAACCCGAGAGCACAACTATAATCCATTCCTAACTTCCGAATCATGATTTGCATCAATAATCCATACTATAACGATATCATTATCATAAATACACAAATTACATCAAACGCATAATAACCTTCAATTCAGCCCATACATTTACAACATCAATCTTGAGTCATTAAAAGCTCATTTCCAACATAGAATTCATTACGACAACCACTAAAACACTAAGCGACATTAATGCGTTCTTTGTCATATTCCATGACCCATTTTCGGCCAACACAACATATATACATATTGATGATTTTCATTCATTCTTCACCCTACAATGATCATAACATACTAACTAGACCTCAATTCATTGCTTCAACACAACACAACACACACACACACACTTCACACGGCTAAGCCTCATACACATGGCCTCAATTCCAACTTACTATATTTCATGATTTTCATCCATTTTAACATACTACAACATGCATACAACATTTATAACACATAAAACATGATAAATTCTTACCTTTTTCCTTCCACTTCACAAGAGGCTAGGGTTTGCGATAATGAAAACTAGCGGGTTGATCGCTCTAACAACACTTTCACGCTACTTAGGGACCTCCAATTAGTGGATTTATACCAAGGAAATAATTTTGGGATGGCTTGAATTGAAGTTGGTTTTTTTGCTCCTTGGCCGAGAGCCTTGTTGTGGTTCTTCAACTTCTTGCTATTTTTTTCTAAGTGTTGAATGAGGTGAATGAAGTAGTGGTCATCTTTTAAACTTATGCAAGACTTATACAAGTGTCCCTTGGCCCACACCATGTGTTGGAGCAATAGAAATTGAACACAAAATGTGTGGGAGCCATCTCCCACTCACACGGCCAACAAGGAGAAAATGGATGATTTCGAAGTTTCACAATTTCCATTTTTGGTCCCAAATTTTCCTAAGTGTTCCATACCAACGAATTCATGAACAAATTATGTCTCAAAATAAAATCGATGGTCAAAAGTACCGACTTTGCATCCCGGAATGGTTTGGACCCTAACTTATCATAGTTAATCCGAATTGTCCCAATGCACCAAATACGGGTTCTAACAGTGTGTCTACGAGCCATGTCCCGTAGAGTCTTGTTTAGGGGTATGAAGCGCGCCACACTTATAAACAAGAGGCTGCGGGGCATTTAGGAAAAATGACCGCCTTTCTTCTTATTAGATCAGCGATGCCAGTAAAGAGAAAAGCCACAGCAGCCCAGAAGAGCAAGGCTACGACAACAAGACGGATGGAAAGGGAGCCACCGACGAATATAGAAGAAGGCGAATCCCATAATGAGGCTCTATCCCATACCTCCCACACTCAGCCTATTCTAGAAGAACAAGGAGGGGTCTCTACTCCAGCTCCTATGCCTCCAGTTCCTCCGTCGGGTGCTTCGGGTCAACAAAAGACTGAGGCTATTTAGCTATTGACTCAGTTGGTTGCCGCTCAGGCTCAACGATAGAGTACGGGCCCAGGTGATCTGGCGGTTAGTGCCAGGGCTCGTGACTTTATGAGTTTAAATCCTCTAGAATTTTTCGGGTCAAAGCCGGATGAGGACCCGCAAGGCTTTATAGATGAGATATTGAGGCCGTTAAGGATTATCCATGCATCAGATACCGAGTCAGTGGAGCTATCATCTTATAGGTTGCGGGATGTAGTGGTTCTATAGTACAACAATTGGATTTCTTCAAGAGGAGAAAATGTGCCTCTCCCGGTTTGGCAAGAGTTCATGAATGCTTTTATCGGTCATTATTTACCACATGAGGTCCGTCGGGCCAGAGCTGATAAATTTATGAATCTTAAGCAAGGGAATATGAGTGCCCAAGGGTATAGCCTTCATTTTAATTAATTGGTTAGATATGCCCCGACAATGGTAGCGGATATGGGAGATAGAGTACATCGATATGTGAGTGGCTTAGGGCCACATTTGTTCAAAGATTGCTTGACAGCTTCACTACAGGAGGGGATGGACATCTCCCGTATTCAGGCCCACGCCCAGAATTTAGAAGAGCAGCAACAGCCGCAAAGGGGTGAGCGCGATATTGATAGAGGGCAGAGCAAGAGGGCCAGATCTGCCGGTGCTAGTAGTGAGTATAGAGGGGGTCAACGACAATAGTATTCCAGTTATTCGGGCTAGTCTGTGACTAGTGCACCTCCTCGATTTGCAAGCAGAAGATTTGATCACCCCATTTATTCTGGTCCAAGTCAGAGTTCGAGGGTTTCAGGTCCTTAGTTTGAGGAGACTACCGGTACCGCGATGTAGTCAGTGCGGTAGGTTACATTCAGGCCAGTGTCACCGAGGTTCAGATGCTTACTATGCCTGTGGTAAGGTTGGGCATATGATGCGTGATTGTCCATCGATGGGTGGTAGATTTGGGGCCCAGCCCACAGGATCAGTAGCTGGTTCTTCCCCATTCATGTGCCCGGTAGGACAGACTCCCCAGACTTCAGCAGGCCGTGGTAGGGGCAGAGGAGGAACATCCAGTTCAGGTGGCACCTAGCCCCATATTTATGCTTTCGCTAGACGTCAGGTTCTTGAGTCCTCCGTAGATATAGTTACAGGTACACTATCCATATTCTCCCATGATGTTTATGCATTGATTGATATGGGTGCTACCTTATTGTATATTACTCCGTATATCCCTGATCGTATTGGGGTGAAACCTTAGAGAACAATAAAGCCTTTTGAGGTATCCACTCTCGTTGGTGACCCAAAGAATAGCTAGGCAAATATATAGAAATTATGTGATTGTGGTATGTAATCGTCAGACTATAGTTGATTTGATTGAGCTGGAAATGTTAGATTTTGACGTGATCATGGGCATGGATTGGTTAGCCTCTTGTTATGCTAATGTGGATTGCAGAACAAAGATGGTTCGATTCCAATTTCCAGGAGAACCAATACTTGAATGGAAAGGTAACACAGCCTCTCTTAGAGGTAGGTTTATTTCCTACCTCAAGGTGAGGAAGATGATCGCCAAAAGGCTATATTTATCATTTAGTCCGAGTTCATGACACCGAAGAAAAGCTGCCGACTTTTCAATCCGTCTTGGTAGTAAATGAATTTCCGGATGTATTGCCAGATGAACTTCCAAGCCTTCCACCGGAGCGGAATATTGATTTTGCAATTGATGTGTGTCACGACCCAACCCCGTAGGC
The DNA here is from genome assembly GCF_029784015.1 of Lycium ferocissimum. Taxonomy (NCBI): domain Eukaryota; kingdom Viridiplantae; phylum Streptophyta; class Magnoliopsida; order Solanales; family Solanaceae; genus Lycium; species Lycium ferocissimum. The sequence continues at coordinate 32,781 of NW_026726262.1, read as the reverse complement.
CGTGACTAGTGCCCGAGTTGGGCACCCAAACACATTCAACAAATCCGAATCACACACAGCTGGCTTACGCGTATACAAATATCAAACGCTGTCTCAAATTATTTCAAACTATCTCAAACACATTCCAAACTCAATCATATATATATATATATATCTGAAGCCGACAAGGCTATCAAATGGCGCATTGGCCCAAAACGTATAACATGCAAACCCATCTGAACAGGGTAGGCACACAACCCACATATACGTCTACAGACCTCTACACAGACCAACAGACTCATATGACGGGACAGGGCCCCGCCGTACCCCTGAATAAATACATACAGATGCAGCGAACGAGTATATACCAAAATGTGGGCTCCGGGAGAAGGGGAGCACTCCAACACAGCAGGATAGGTGTCCTAAACTGGTGGATCACCAAACTGGGCGTCTGTACCTGCGGGCATGAAACGCAGCCCCCGAAGAAAGGGGGTCAGTACGAAATATGTACTGAGTATGCAAAGTAGGAAATGTAGTAAACAAATCTGAGTCATACTCCAAACAGAAGTACCACAAATAAGTGTATATCCAAAATACCAAAGTGTTTATTTTCGAAATACAAATCATGCATAGGGCACAGGAAATATGGTCGCCCGCCCGTCGATGGCGCCATAACACAGCATAACACCAGAAGGTTTCAAATCTCCGTATCCCCATCACACATCATAACACAAAGATAACGCCAAACACAAAGATAACACCAAATATAAACCGAACTCGGCCTCTAGCGAGGGGCTCGGTGAACCATAAACATAAAAGATAACACCGGAGTATATCATAGTGCGCACGACAACATAACCGGCCCGGGATCCGGTGAAAGATGTACCAACAAGACGCACGAGCAGAGTCGTGAGTAACCATATGCATAAAATCATTATCATAGATTCAAAAGGTAAGTAAAATGACCATACTTGGAAATCGGGAAAATCGTCATACCAAACTCTTTTAAACGTCATCAGAAATGTACAAAGGAAAGTCGCGGGACCCACGGACGAGTGTCGACCCGAGCCGGACCCGCCTATGGAAAACATACTCATCACACGCCATACGACCTCCCATAATGATATCGAGGCAATCCGAGCCTTTCTGTGAAAGTTACGGCAGTTCGTAGTTTCAACATCGTTTAAGAATAAAACTCTTTTGAAAACTAAACTTTTATGCAACTTTAAAAATCAATAATTCCGAAAACATCAAAGCCAATATTTTCTCACGTCAACGTACGAGTACCGAGAGACAAACGCGAATCATAGACATGCTCGGATTGTGAGAATAGAATTTCCTCGAGGCTCGTATCGTAGCCTATGTACAACTAAGACATGCCAAAAGAAAGAAGAGTTAAGCTTTACATACCTCGCTCGCACACAACGCTAATCCAAATCAAACCTATATCTCGATTTCTCCAAGATCTACATAACATCAATAAATACCAACGTCAACCATAAGCATTTAGAAGCTCATTTCCAAACTAACATATAATTCTACGGAAATTTGGGCAGCATTTCCCCCGTAAATGCACAACCCCGAGAATTCAACTCGGCCAAATTCAACAACACAACAATACCAACAACCATTCCAACAATATCCACAATCAATTCGAAACACATTCGAACATTAATAATCCTTCTCCACACATTCCAACAATATTCCAATTATGTTCACTACGACTACATACATACAAACCAACATGTAATCACACTAACACATATTCAATTATCAATCCAAAACCATTCAAACAATATTTAAGAACTCTTTAAACAATTCACACAATATTTCCAACAATCCAGCAAATGCTCCAATCCACCCGAAATTGTCCCCAAACCCGAGAACCTCAACTCTAACACATTCCCCAATTTCAAATCATGATTTGCTCCAACAATCCACACTTTAACCATGTCATTTCCATAAATATAAAAATTACACTAAATACACAAAGTCTTCCAAATCAGCCCATAACACTTACAATACCAACTTGAATCATTAAACTCTCATTTCCAACATAAAATCCACATAACAACAACAACCAAAATTCCAAGAAAACTAATTCATTTCTTGACACACATAAGAGGCCATATTCGGCCAACACACCTACATACATACTTCATGATTTTTATTCATTTCAACACTCTACAATAACCAAACATGCTACATAGAACTCATGCACCACTTTTAACACAACACACACACATGCACGGCCAAATACCATACACACGGCCTCAACTCCAAATACAAAATTTCCATGAATTTCATCCATCTTCACATACCACAACACACATAAACCTTCCATAACTCATAAAACAAGATTGGAACTTACCTTTCTTCACAACTCTTCAACTTGTCTAAAGTTGGCCAAGGATGAAAACGAGTAGTCCAACGCTTGAAACAACAACTCCACGTTACTAAGCACCCTCCAATTAGTAGGTTTGCTTGAAGGAATAATTTTTTGGATGGCTAGCTATTGGTCTTGAAAACTTGCTCCTATGGCCGAATGGTTGTTGGTTTTTTTCTCCAATGTTCTTGATTTTTCTAATGAATGAAAATGATGATAAAATGGTCCCTTAGTCATCCTTTATTACAAATAATGGCCAACCATGTGGCCATGGCCCACTCCAAAGGTGGCCGGCCACATGGCCCTATTTTAATCCCTCTCTTTCTTTCAATAATTGGCAACTTCCCATTATTCCATCTTTGGTCCTGAAGTTTCTTTGATGTTTCCATACCAATAACATCATACACACTTAGGTCTTACGACAAAATCGAAGGTCACACGTCTCGACTTCGCATCCCGGAATGGTCTTGACCCTAACTTATCATAGTTAACCCGGGTCGTCCCAATGTTCCAAATACGGGATATAACAATGTGCTATCGGATACCGAACCTATATGTATTCCTCCTTGCTGAAACGGCTCCCGTATAATTGAAAGAGTTAAAGGCACAATTGAAGGATTTGCTTCGAGAAGGATTTATTAGACCCAATTCATCGCCATGGGGAGCACCCGTCTTGTTCGTAAGAAAGAAAGATGGATCTTTGCGAATGTGCATCGACTATAGGCAGTTGAATAGGGTGATGATAAAGAATAAATATCCTCTTCTTAGAAACAATGATTTGTTCGATCAATTACAGGGTGCCAAGTGATTTTCCTAGATAGATCTGAGGTCAGGGTACCATCATGTCACACCCCAATCTCATCAGGGCATGATGGGCACCCAACTCTTACTTAGAGCTGACCGAACCCTCTGGCATTAACATAATGAAACTGGACATATAATAAAGTACTTCCAGTCATACCATAGAAATTTGTGAATAATACTCAATTAATCAAAAATCGAATAAGTCAAACTGACATATCGGCCTACAGGTCGCTTTACTCAACGCATGACATCTTAACATACTAACCACAGGACACTGTCTGTAAAGTCTCTAAGAGTAAACACTTGAATAATATGAATCGGGACAGGGCCCCGACATACCCATACACACACATGATAACTATAATGACTCAACACTGCTCTAGGAAGAAAATGGAGTTTGCCAATCCCAGCTGATAGCCAACTATCCTAGCCGAATACTTTTACCTGCAAAGCAATCTGGGACTGTGTGGCATGAACACAGCGCCCCCAGGCAAAGGGACGTCAGTACGAACAATGTACCGAGTATGTAAGGCAACAGTAATCATAAAGAATGAGATATAAGCCATAATGAATGTATGAGAAACCACCTGTAATATGAATAGCCCCGAAGGCAGAGAATAATCATGTAAGTAGCCCCAAAGGCAATGACTAGAAATGTAAATATATACCATACCCGGCCCTTTAGTAAGGGACTCGGTGAAATAAAATATATACCGTACCCGGTCCTCTAGTGAGGAACTCGGTGAAATAATCATATATATACTGTACCCAGCCCTCTAGTTAGGGACTCGGTGAAGTAATCATATATATACCGTACCCGGCCCTCTAATGAGGGACTCAGTAAAATAATCATATATATACCGTACCCGGCCCTCTAGTGAGGGACTCGGTGAACAATGCAATGAAACATTAGCTTCTGGAAATCAAGAACATTAGCCATTCTAGTATCCCTAAGAATAGGAGCTTCTTTGGAGTTCATACTTTCGACGTTTGTTTGTTTCATATAGACCATGCCAAAAAAAGAAAGAAGGGATAGCCTTAACATACCTTGTCGCTTCTCAAGTGAACCATAACTTAGGTCTCGGGCTTTACCAATCTACAAATAATACCAAATATGCCAATAATTAAATTAGGATACTCTTTCAAACCATTCCTTAATTTCTTAGAAATCTAACGATATTCGGGTAGCATCTTCTTTTAAAAACTTAATAATCCTCATGATTCCAATTTATCCACAAATACATATCCAAATAGAATCAAATCCATTCTTAAATCACCTCCAAAACAGCCCAATATACATTCCTTTACCGATGCTTGTATATACTTCTTTATTTTCGTAAATACATAGTATAACAACAAACACAACAACCACAACTACAGCCAATCCCACGATATTACAGCCCACAAAACAATTCATAACAACCACCAAACATCCCACATGATAACAACAACAATTTATTCGATTTTCGATATAATTTTCGTAATTCTTTCATCTAGCAACGTAGATACGACTCGGATAACTCAAATACATCTAGGAGAGAGGATTTCTTACCTTATATTCCAAGAAGTACTCTTCTTCCACATTACTTCACCTTGAATAAATTCCAAATTCAACAACACGACAAAACGGAACAACGAGATCGAAGCTGTGAGCAAAACCCGTTACCAAATTGAATAACAATATTTGCTAAAAGGGAAAATCATGTTGTTGCCTCTATTTCTCATGAAATAAGTTGCTGGAATTTTAGTCTTCAAGATAATTCTCAAAGTGGTGTAAGAATTTCCAAAGTGAGAGAACGAATTCTCCAAAATGAAAGATATAGTTGCTGAAACGTTTTTTTCTATTTCTAGCAAGTTTACCAAAGTGAAATGATTATATCCTATGGATGAGATAAAAATATCCCCATGATGCCACCTATACTTATATAAACTTAGTCACTCTTGCATTTCTTCCAGGTGGACAGCCCACTACAATAGTCATCCATAATAGATTAATTAAACGATTAATATCCCACTAATGTCCAACATTTCACTAATTATTCCCATGTCTTCCATTAATTCAATATTTATCCAATTGCACACCTAATCAATTCCTTGATCACAATTAACTTAAATAGCAATCATTTTTAATACACTTCATATATTCATTGCCATGATCAACTGATATAGCACTAGTCCATACCCCCCTTTTTGGTGCATACAAAATATTATTTGCAAACATCGTCGTCACACTTTTTCGTCTTAAATCATTTCGGGACTTCGTTCCTTGTATACACCGAGTTCTTAATTTTCATGATTGAATATGATCAAATTCTCCCGGCTTGGGTAAATTTGCTCATGTTGGATGGTTCAATTTCCCTGCCCAAATTACAGGATATTATAGCTTGGACCGTATCTCATTCAAATAAATTTCAAACCTCGACAAAACTTATTTTCTTCGATTTATTTAATTTCTAATATTTACAACACATCTGTACCATCACTCTAACCACCTATAAGCTTGGGGGATAATCTCGTTTCCATTACTAATGTCATTTAACTCGTACGCTTTTCAACGCATGAAAACACGGGATGTAACATCCTTACCCCCTTTAGAACATTTGTCCTCGAATGTTAAACTAGTCTTGTATAAGTATACTAGTTATGGTGATCTCATAATGAATCAATTGTAACTCGAACTCATCTATCATGCTGTGCCTCTCTTTACTTAGCCTATTGCCATTTTTCGCTTGACATCTGTTAATATTGAATTTCCAAAGAAAGTGGTCATACTATAGCTACTTTCGTAATTGACTGCAACTTACTATATTTATCTATACTTGAAGCTTAAGTCGAGTTTTTCTTGGTTTGGAGTCATTTTTCCAGTAATACTGTAGAATAGGAGTTGTCTTTCCTTTGGGTAGGTTTACCATCGCATATTGGTTCCTCTTGAGAATCTCTCTTCTAATTTTTATAGGTCTACTTCCACTCTTTATTTAGGTCTCATAGTCCACAGCTTACCTCCTTCTTGTTGGAGTCATCATTTTAATCCTCTAACATGCACTATCTATAATATTCCCTTTGAATAATTGAAAATGAGTTTCCTTCTTAGTAATGACTTTCGGTTGCAACATTCCCTTGATCCCTCAGGAATATCCCTTCAAGAGATATAAGTGCGTCACTTTCTTGATATGACCCTCCTTTGATACTCGGACTCGTCGATCCTTTTTCTTGCTCAATAATGGCATTAAGTCTCACATGGTCTGTAAATCTCTCCCACTTCCTTTCTTCCATATGACCATGATAATGGTATTGATTCACATCTATAGAGTCCAGATAAATTCAATCCGAGATGTCCTGTCGTAGGTGTCCCTCGTCGACCTATTAAAGGCTTCATATTTTTTTTGAGAATTTCATAATCCTCTGGTAAACTGTTGGAAATTCGCTATAACCACAACGATACAAAAATGAAAGTTCCAAGGCGTAATATTCTTCTGGTAAAACCCCCTTTATTCAATGATCCTATCTAATTTGTAAGTAATCTAACACACCCTAGGGCTATCGTAGGAAACATCTAATATATACTTATATCATATTTAGATTACTTGTCCTATTTGTCCATACTGATAATTCCAACTCAACATTTTGACTCAATTTACCATATATGTTCCATCAACTGACCCAAAGCATCACAAACACACTATTCTTGCCTACCTCTTACACCTCTTTTTAAGTACCCAAATGGTTTCATTCTTGACATATAAGTACTTGCAGGTTACATAACCGTTCTTGTGTGATTCATGTATGAACATCTAATCTCATTCGTAAACTTCCCTTCCTTTGGGTTGTTCTATTTTACATATCTCATACATACCAAAACTCTTTTGCCTATCTGTTGTAATTTGTCTCGTCTTACTCTTTTCTTTCCTTTATTTGTCCCTTGATTATCACATCTTATATTCTACTATAGAAAACTTTATGTCCCTTCTTATTTGTCACTTATAAATCTCAATATCATTAACAAATGACTCTACTGTCAATTCCTTTGCCTCTATTCCAGTATAGCATCACTATCCTTTACAATATTCCTTGAGGTATTTTCTCTTAATGTCATGTTGTTCAAGGTCTTCACAAATGATTTTCAGTACACTCTCAGATACCCGCTCGATCCTTGTTCATTTATTTACTAGCTATTAAACCCATTTCTGCATAACTCTCACTTTTTGTTTTAGCATTTATATCTGTCACATCTTAGGATTCATTGTTTCAATCCCTACACTTGTATTTTCCTTACTCGCTTCCCCCCTTTAAGGGTCTTACTTATCTCCGTTACCTCACTTCCAATCTCGAACTCATATATCGTCAATTCCCTTATTATACTGCATCATATTCATGTGTGAAGTCTTAACATGCTCATCTTGCAGTTTTGTAACCAAGTAATACAACCAACATAGCAATCCAAACAAGGTTGTATTTTACTTAGCTCAACCATTAGTTATGAGTCAATGTCTATATCCGCTCAAATTAACAGCTTCTGTCCCATAGGGATGCTTGAAATAGTAGTATGTCTAGCTATCCGTACTATCCATGTAATAATGTCACTTATCCCATTCTTCAATACTAAGAATTCACTTATAGCGTCATCTTCCCCTTTTCTTCCCATCTCAACTTATTCCTCTCTTTCCCGTGATCGACTTATAGTGACCGTAAATGCATTTTCCCTTAAACCTACCATCTTTATTTTGAAGGATCTAAGTGTCACACCCTAATTTCCGATAGGGCATGACGGGCACCCGACTCTTACTTAGGGCCGAGCGAACCCGCAGACTCTCGTAACCATACTGGGCCCACAAAACATAACATAAGCACAGGGTGAAAAATTTTCATAAAACAAACATGCCTTTCGTTTTTTTTTTTCAAATCAAATAAAATCTGCAATCGTATGAAAACTGTAATATGAGGCACAACAGTACTTCGGCTTATATAGCCGCTTGCCAAACACATCGGTAGCGTAATGCATACAAACACACCGGCTTACATAGCCGCTTACAAAACAAACCCGACATATCATACACTCGACACTGCTCCGCAAAGTCTCTACTAACGTCTCGAGATACCATACAAGCACTGACCCTAAGCAAAGACTCTCGAGGAAGTGGAGCTCGCCAATCCACTCGGAGCATCTTCTCGCTAACATCACCTACTCATCCGTGGGTACCGCGTGCATGAAACGCAGCCCCCGAAGAAAGGGGGTCAGTACGGAATATGTACTGAGTATGCAAAGCAGAAAGTACAGAAAATGAAGTTGTAATAACCCAATTACCCAAGTACTTACATTCGACACACAAATCATACATACTCATACCGAACACATCACAATCTGTCATATGAAATAACATTAACCGATGTGGGATTTGCCTCATCATTGGGTTTGCCCCACCACCGGCTCTGACACAAACAGATCATACTCATCATCATATCATATACGGTCCAAAATGGAACCCGGCGGACGGAACGTGATCGCCACCCTATCGGCGCCACAACACAAAAGATAACACCGTAAGTTCAAATCTCCGTATCCCCATCACACATCATAACGCCATACACAAGATAACACTAAATATAAATGGAACCCGGCCCTAGTGTAGGGGCGCGGTGAACCATAACACAAAGATAACACCGGAGTATATTATAATGCGCACGATCACATATCGGCCCGGGATCCGGTGAAAGAGGTAACACAGAACGCACGAGCAGATCGTAAGTAACCATACGCATATCAGACATCATCACAGACTCAACAGAATGATCAAAACGAACCCTCATTTTGAAAACCAAAACCATAGTCAAATCAAGTTTTCTTCCGAATCTCACTCGGGAACATATCAAACCAAACTTCAGAAACCGTAGTTACGTATCAAAATCATGTGCATGAAAATCCTTTTTTCAAACTCGACGGATAAGTAAGTAATCATACTCGGGGGTCAAAAAAATAGTCATAGTAAGTTCTTTCAAAAAAATAGGTCGTTAAAACCAAATGTAGAAAAGTCGCGGAACCCACGAATGCGCTCGCCCCATTCGGCCCGCCTATGAAAGTTAAAGCCATTATACGTTATGACATCGTTTGCGAAGAAATCAAGGCGATCCGAACTCTTTCTTGAAAGTTACGATCGTTCGTAGTTTCGAAATCGTTTAGGAACAAATCTCTTTTAAAAACAAAACTCTTTTGAAAACCTTAAAAATTCAATCATACAAAAGACATAAGGATCATAACTCGACCGCATTAAGGATATGAGTATCAAGAAACAAATAAGAATCGTTTTCGGGCTCAAAGCAATCCAATACCGTTCATGAAAGTTACGAACATTTTTAGACATAAGATCTTTCTGAGTAAAACCGTTTACACAACTTTTCAAACCCAATCATATCAAAGACATACGAACCACACGTCGACCATACTAAGGATGCCAACATCAAAGCAAATATGAATCACAAACATACTCGAAACTTAAGAATGGAGTTACCCCGAGGCACAAATCATGTCATACCTTAATCCCGTCCAAGACATGCCAAAAGAAGGAAAGGTAAGTTTTACATACCCGGTTTGCTTCCTAGGCTAATCCAAACTCAAATCTCGGTCGCTTCAAAATCTACAATAACATCAACCCATACCAAACATTAGCCATACACACTTAGGAATTCAATTTCATGCCATCACTTTTATCTACAAACTGCAAGACTTCCCCTATAAATTCAACAACCCCGAGAATTCAACTCGGCCAAATCATCAACAACAATACCAACAACCAAACTACAACATCAACAATCAATTCAAAATGCATTTCTAACATTAGTAGCTTTTTTTTACATAACTTCACAAAGATTCATAATATTCCGACATACTTACTTCCCTCACTCACATTCAAACCAATATCAACGTTTATACATTCGACATTAATCCAAAACCATACGGACAATATTCAAGAACGCTTTAAACAATTCACACAATTTTTCCAAACAACCAAAACCATATCCCAACTCACCCGAAATTGTCTCCAATCCGAGAACAACACCAAACACATTCTTCTCTTCCAAATTCATAATTTACACCAACAAAAATTCCAACAATACCAACATTAACCATAATATTTCCAATTTCAAAATACTTCATAATCATTCCATATGGTGTTTGTCCCATATTTCCATCACAGAACCATTTTATAACGATTTTAAGCCTCCTTCTCCGTAAATAAACCAATATTAACACAAATAGAAAGAGATTCGTACCTTTCCCTCGATAATAATGTTATATATTTACTCCTACACCTTGAACTTAAGCCACAAAGCCTCAATACGCTTTGAAGCCGCAATTATACGTCGTCCGGGACCGGAATTTGAGAATTATACCTGGTTTCGGGCTAAAAGTTAGTGGTGAAAGGTTGGGAAATTTTCTAGAATATTTGGAATGTTTTTTGGTCTGATTTTTTTGGCTGAAAATGAGGGGTTAAGCCCCTTTATAATGCTGCCCGAAGTCACTGTAGCATCAAAGATCGTAGCACCGACCCACCAGTATGCGCCACCGTTCATCCGCGGAAATTATTTTGAGACCTAAAACTTTTATATACCGATCTCTTTATTTGCATACCTGGATATGTCTAAAACTCCATACAATCTGTATAACTTATTCAACATCCCAAACTTTTCCTTATTCCAAATTTACCCTTAATACTCCATACCAATGAAAAAATGAATATGCGACTTATGCATTGAGACAAAATCAACAAAACCGAAAATTAAAAGTCTTGTCCATAACTCGTCGCAACCAACTTAGAATATTCCAACGTACAAAGTACGGGGTATAACACTAAGTCTCATGCACAACTAATACCTCTTATGCCTTATACTTTTCTACTCTTGTGTTGCACTCAACATTGATTTCAAAACAAAATCATAATCATATCGTATTTGTCGTTGATGATAGCCTTGCTTTATCGTCGTACGGCAAACTCATAACTGATGGCCACATTTCTCTTTCCAACTTATCCCTTTACTCGTTCTGTCTTGATATAGGATATTTGTAGGAGATGCATCTTCCTTCTCTCATAATACGACTACTTCTTAAGCGCGCATACTTCGCATATTTCCTTTTCTTTCTATATCCATACTTATTCCTTTATATTCTTTCCTCCTCAACTTATCTTATTACCTCCCATTTTATAATTAATCCTTTATTCCTTGCACAAGGAACCCTATTCTTAACTCAGTACCGCCTTGTCCTTTAGAATATATTACTTCTATACAATCCATTCTTCACTTCCAAAGCTTATTCTGTTCATTTTGATCATCTCCTATCATCTTTATTATGCTGATCCTTTTCCTAACAATCATTCTATTTTGTTATTCATCTCTCCGTAGTCTTGATCTTTTACATCCAGCCAAAGATATCACTCGTGATCTTGATTATACAAATCACAAACTATTACTACTTTGCCACATCACTATCCTCTGATTTCTTTTTCAAGTTGGCTTCCTTTTTCCTTTTGCTTGCTATCATTTCTACCATTGCGAAACCTCTATGCTGGACTTTTCCCTAACAAGGTCTTATAAGCTTTGTTATCTACTACCCCATGTCTCGCTTATTGGTTTCACCCTTGCATTCACTCTTTATTCATATAGAACATATCACATCTTTAGTCGTTTCCTCGCTATACTTTACTTACTTTGTATTACAGTTCTTGCTACGTCCTCGTTATATCTTGATCATAATCAACTCCATAGAGTGCCACTTCTTAGTCTCATTCGCAAGCCTGCTTATAAAATATAATAAACCTCGTGAAGTAAGCATACTTAACCTGTTACTCTTTCTGATTAGCCCTATTACGCTTACCATATAAGTTGTCTCACCAATGTATTCATATTCGTTATAACCCTTTATACTTTGTACCCCTGTCTCAGTCATGCTGTTACTTTATTTTGCTAATAGACTTGTCATATTTTACTTGTGCTTATCCATCCACTCAATACTTCAATATCACACTCTATTAGAGTTACCCTTTCCCTTCTATTACTACCTGTCTCCCTAATTTATTCTAGCATTTCTCCTTACCATATCAATGTCGATCTTATAGTTACCGACAGTTCAATAACATTTAACTCATCTCTTGTAGTCGTCAACGATACTCCTAACTTAATCCCGTCCCATCATTACTTTTTACACAATATCTTTTCCCATTAGGACCTATTACAAACTTATATCTTATCTCCTTTAAATTCTAGGAAAATTTTGGCAGAGTTTCCTCTATATTTCTTACTATCCATAACCTGCACTCAGCAAATACCAACAATGCCTCACAGGGCCAATATATATATAGACATATCTCAGCCACACAGGGCTCCCAATTTCAAGTAAAAGTACAAAGATGTCGGAACTTACCTCGAGATGTACCTGATCCTTTAGCGATCTGCCCTGTTATACCTTCCTATTTACTTTCCCTTTCATTCTTCAGCTTTACATTTCAATCATACATCAATATTCTTACCTTACCCGACATACATCTTTCGTGCCGTTGCTTACCTTTTTACTGATTCATTCAATTTGTTTAATTCACAAACTTATAACTGAACTTATCATCAAGAGATACATTTAATCAATTCCTCTATTGTACGAACACTGAGTTACCTCTTTGACAACCAATCCATTATCATATAAATACATATTCTGATAACGTAGCCTCAACGAAGTGACTTGCCTCGGTAACTTTCAATAACATCAATCACTTTCTTATGTCGATACCGTTCTTCTCAAATGAAATCAAGGGTTAGTATAGGGAATCCCATTTCCTATAGCTTGGCTCTATCGCACGATCTTAGATATGAAAGAAAAGTAACCATCCTAAATGCCTTGTAGCCTCCTGTTTATAAATGTGGCGCACAACACACCATAAACAAGACCCTACTAGACACGACTTTGTAGACAACCCCTAGGACGAACTGCTCTGATACCACTTCATCACACCCCAATCTCATCAGGGCATGATGGGCACCCAACTCTTACTGAGAACTGAGCGAATCCTCTGGCATTCACATAATGGAACTGGACATATAATAAAGTACTTCCAGTCAAACCATAGAAATTTGCGAATAATACTCAATTAATCAAAAATCGAATAAGTCTAACTGACATATCGACCTTCATGGTCGCTTTACTCAACGCATGACATCTTAACATACTAACCATAGGACACTGTCTGCAAAGTCTCTAAGAGTAAACACTTGAACCATATGAATCGGGACAGGGCCCCGACATACCCGTACACACACATGATAACTATAATGACTAGGCAATCGCTCCAGAAAAAAAAATGGAGTTTGCAATCCTAGCCGATAGCCAACCATCCTAGCCGAATACTTTTACTCGCAAAGTTAACTGGGATCTGTGTGGCATGAACACAAGCACCTTGTGCAAAGGGACGTCATTACGAACAATGTACCAAGTATGTAAGGCAACAGTAATCATAAAGATTGAGATATAAGCCATAATGAATGTATGAGAAACCGCCTGTAATATGAATAGCCCCGAAGACAGAGAATAATCATGTAAGTAGCCCCAAAGGCAATGACTAGAAATGTAAATATACACCATACCCGGCCCTTTAGTAAGGGACTCGGTGAAATATAAATATATACCGTACCCGGCCCTCTAGTGAGGGACTCGGTGAAATAATCATATATATACCGTACCCAACCCTCTAGTGAGGGACTCGGTGAAGTAATCATATATATACCGTACCCGGCCCTCTAGTGAGGGACTCGATAAAATAATCATATATATCTGCACCCGGCCCCTCTAGTGAGGGACTCGGTGAACAATGCAATGAAACTGTGCGCGAATATATACCCGGCCCGAGACTCGGTGAATGATATATTAACAGCATGCACGAGTAGAATATCATGAGCAACCATATGCAAACTAAACCATCATCTGAGACTCAATAGAATAATTAGAATGAACCGACACTTGAGAATCAAAGACAACTGCCATGTCAAGTACCACTGAGAACTAGAATTCATTGGAGTCATAATGCAAGTGAGACTCATAAGATTATTTCTGAAACTCTTTGAATAACCTGGAAGCACCCTTGAATGTCACTATGGATTATATCAAAATAGGACTTTAGGAATCATAGACACGTATCAGGACATAATGAAATAGCTTCTGAAAATCAAGAACATTAGCCATTCTAGTATCCCTAAGAATAGGAGCTTCTTTGGAGTTTATACGTTCATCGTTTGTTTGTTTCATATAGACCATGCCAAAAAAGAAAGAAGGGATAGCCTTAACATACCTTGTCACTTCTCAAGTTAACCATAACTTAGGTCTCGGGCTTCACCAATCTACAAATAATACCAAATATGCCAATAATTAAATTAGGATACTCTTTCAAACCATTCCTTAATTACTTAGAAATCTAACGATATTCGGGTAGCATCTTCTTTTAAAAACTTAACAATCCTCATGATTCCAATTTAGCCAAAATATCAATCACAATACCAATAACAATATCCACAAATACGTATCCAAATAGAATCAAATCCATTCTTAAATCACCTCCAAAACAGCCCAATATACATTCCTATACTGATGCTTATATATACTTCTTTATTTTCGTAAATACATAGTATAACAACAAACACAACAACCACAACTACAGCCAATCCCATGATATTCCAGCCCACAAAACAATTCATAACAACCACCAAACAGCCCATATGATAACAACAACAATTTATCCGATTTCCGATATAATTTTCATAATTCTTTCATCTAGCAACGTAGATACGACTCGGATAACTCAAATACATCTAGGAGAGAGGATTTCTTACCTTATATGCCAAGAAGTACTCTTCTTCCACATTACTTCACCTTGAATAAATTCCAAATTCAACAACACGACAAAACGGAACAACGTTATCGAAGCGGTGAGCAAAACCCATTACCAAATTGAATAAAGCTATTTGCTAAAAGGGAAAATCATGTTGTTGCCTCTATTTCTCATGAAATAAGTGGCTGGAATTTTAGTCTTCAAGATAATTCTCAAAGTGGTGTAAGAATTTCCAAAGTGAGAGAACGAATTCTCCAAAATGAAAAATATAGTTGCTGAAACGTTTTTTTTTCTATTTCTAGCATGTTTACCAAAGTGAAATGATTATATCTTATGGATGAGATAAAAATATCCCCATGATGCCACCTATACTTATATAAACTTAGTCACTCTTGCATTTCTTGCACGTGGACAGCCCACTACAATAGTCATCCATAATAGATTAATTAAATGTTATACTCCGTACTTTGTACGTTGGAATATTCTAAGTCGGTTGCGACAAGTTAAGGATAAGGTTGTAAATTTTTCCGATTTTGTTAAAAGTGCATAAGTTGCATATTCATCTTTTTATTGGTAAGGAATGTTAAGTATATTTGGAATAAGGAAAATTTGGGACCAAAAGATGAATTATGGAAAGCTAGACATTTCATGAAAATTTGGGGCCAAAAGTGAAGTTTTGGAAATTTTAATTCATGAAAAAAATGGCCATGTGGCCTTGCACATGACTTGTGGGCCATAGGCCACATGTATGAATTATATATGGAGTATAAGATGACTAACTTGATCATCTTCATCATTTTCCACCTAGAAAGTTCAAGAAATGTGGAGGAAAAAAAAAGAGGGGATGTTCGGTTGGGGGCTGGCCGAGTATGGCCATGGAAAATTCACCCAAAAAAAATTATTTTCTTTTAGCTTTCATACCAATTGGAAGGTCCCCGTCAACGTGAAAGGGTTGTTGGAGCAAGAAAAACATCCGTTTGTGCAATTGGTAATCCTAACCGAGTGGAAGAAGTGGGTGAAGAAGGTATGGTTCAATCTTTTCTTTTATGTGTTATGAATGGTTTGGGGATGTTGTAATATGTAGAAATGAATGAAAATCATGAAAATAAGGATGTTGAAGTGTAGCCGTGTGTGTGTGTGTGTGTTTGGCCGTGTGTATGTAAAGTTGTGTAGGAGTGATGAGTTAATGGTATTTAGCATGTTTTGGTGTTGTTGTAGTATGTGGAAAATGGATGAAAATCATGGAACTTGTGTGTTGGGATTGTCACGACCCAACCCCGTAGGCCGCGACTAGTGCCCGACCAGGGCACCCGTACCTACCCAGTATCCCAAACCAGAAATAGTGTACGAATAACTTATGCCATGTACAGGTAATATATATACAGAATAGTGGAACGTCGCCCCGGAGCTCTCACAAATGTACGGATATACATATCGCTATCGCAATCCAGCAGATAATATCACATATAAGCCGATAAGGCTATCATAGTATAGGGGGACGTCCAAGTCACAAATCACACGTACGCGACCGAAGGTGAATTCCCATAACCCACACACATATGTCTACTAAGAGTCATACCGTAATCATATGACGGGACGGGGCCCAGAATCATATGACGGGACGTGGGCCCTTGGCATTCGTGGATACATATACATATGCATAATACAATGCACCGAATCAAAGTGCGGGCTCGAACAAACGTGCGGAGCGCTCAGTCGGTACCGAACAGAACCCTGCGTCCGCGTGGATCCTCCAAATAGGTATATGTACCGCGCGCGCATGAAACCTTTGACCCCGAAGAAAGGGGTCAGTATGGAATATGTATCGAGTATGCAAAGCATGAAATATAGTAAACATGATCATAGGCAAAACCCTTAAGTACGGAAAGTAAATGCAATATTCAAAATATCAAAATGCTTACTTATAAAAATACAAATCATGCATAGTATTTTAGAACGGTGGCGCCCGCCCGTTCGGGCGCCACGCCATTACGCATCACACCGAAGGTTTCATATCTCCGTATCCCCGTCACATATCATAACACATCATAATAACACAAGATAACACCAAACGGAACCCGGCCCTCTAGCGAGGAGCTCGGTGCACCGTAACACAAAAGATCACACCGGAATATAACATAGTACGCACGATACATAACCGGCGCGGGATCCGGTGAACGAGGTAATAACCATAAGCACGAGCGAGTCGTGAGTAACCATATGCATAAAATCATAATCATAACTCATTAAATAAGTAAGAAATCCATATGCGGATGTCAAAGTAAAAATAGTGTTAAGTTTTTCCCGAAGGTCATTAAGGATAAGCATAGAAAAGCCGCGGGCCCCACGGACCGGTACCAACCCCATCCGAGCCCGACTACGAGAGTTGGGGGAATGTTATGTCTTAAGAAGTTACCTATTAGGTTTCGGGGCGATCCGAGCTCGTATGCAAAAGTTACGAGCGTTTGAAGTTTGGGACTTTTTTTTTGTAGCTAAATTCTTTCTAAGACTTTTGAAATTCAATCACTTGAAAATATCAAAACCTTAGTTAGGCTACACCAAAAGAGTAAATTTTTGGAAGCGAATAAGATGCGTATATGTCACGACCCAACCCCGTAGGCCGTGACTAGCGCCCGACCTGGGCATCCGTACGTACTAAAAACCCAGAAATAGTAGCTCAGATATTTAGAAAAATTTGGGTAGAGTTTCCTCTGTTTTTCTTACTAAACAAAATTAACCTGCACGCAGAAAATACCAACAAAGGCCACACAGAGCCAACATATCCATATACACATATACGGGCGAGCAAGCAAGGCCGCGTGTGGAACCGCCCGAACATATCACATATACATATCTTGTACGGACACATAGCCATAACCACGTACATGTCCATGCCTCTAACAGAATAACGAAATCATATGACGGGACAGGGCCCCGTCGTACCCCTAAATAATAATATACATATGCATCAGACGAAAATATATACCAAAATATATAAGCTCCGGAAGAAGGAGCACTCCGGAAAGCAGAATAGATGGCCTAGGCAGGTGGATCCTCAAACTGAGCGTCAGTACCTGCGGGCATGAAACGCAGCCCCCGAAGAAAAGGGGGTCAGTACGAAATAGGTACTGTAAAGCAGGGTTACAGAGACATAATAACAAATCACAGAAAATAAATATGATTAACAAAATATCAAAATATTTGTCAAAAATTAAAATCATGCAAAAGCTCTTAGAACGATGGTCGCCCGCACCGTCGATGGCGCCATACACACGGCATCACACCGAAAGTTTTATATCTCCGTAACCCGACATATCCGCGTAACACATCATAGCCAACCATAACACCATACACGGCATAACGCCACATATAGACGGGACCGGCTCTCTAGCGAGGAGCTCGGCGAACCGTAACACGGTTCACACGAATATATCATAACGCGCACGAAACATAACCGGCCCGGGATCCGGTGAACGAAGCAATGACCATAAGCACGAGCGGAGTCGTGAGTAACCATATGCATTAAAATCATAGTCAATACTCATTAAGTAAATAAGAGATCCGTATGTAGAAGTCATAGTGAAGATAATATTAAATTTTTCCGAAAATCCATAAAGGTAGCATAGAAAGGCCGCGGGCCCCACGGACGGGTGCCGACCCCCATCCGAGCCCGAGTACGAGGGTTAGGGAGAGTTATGCCTTATGAACTCACATATTATGTTTTGGGGCGTTCCGAGCTCGTATGCAAAAGTTACGGACGTTTGAAGTTCGGGACCTCTTTGTAGTCAAAATTTTCATAAGTCTTTTGAAAACTCATTTATTTGAAAGCTTAAGAACCTTACATTGAACACATTAAAGAATAAATCTTTAGGATCAAACAAGTACGTGTCTAAGCTCGGATTTAAGAATGGAATGGCCCCGAGACGCGGGTCGTAGCCTAATAGCACTAGGACATGCCAAAGGAACGAAAGCGACGCCTTACATACCTCTTTCGATCGCAAGACAAATCAAGCCTCAACCCTCGGCAACTCCAAGATCTACATAACGCAAGGCACATTAACATTAGCCCTACATATTTAGGCATTCAATTCCAAACGAACATTAGATTCTACGGAAATTTGGCAAAAAGATTTCCCCGTAAATGCACCAACCCCGAGATTCCAACTCGGCTAATTTTAACAACAACCCAACAAGAAACCAAACCACAACATTAATAGTCGATTCACAATACGTTCCAACATTAATATTCAATCACAACATATTCCAACACTAAACACATGTTGCTATATACTTAGGGGTATTCCAACATAGTCAACTAACTTCATGCAACCAAATTAACATTAACGCTCATTCGTTCAACTACTAATCCGAACCCATTCAAACCATATGCAATAACACTTTAAGCAATTCATACAATTTTTCCAACAATCCAAACATTGTTCCGTTGTACCCGAAATTGCCCCTAAACCAGCGGACAACATCAAATACACTCTTCTCTTCCAAATTCATAATTTACATCATTAATCCACACACTAACAATGCAATATTCATAGATGCAAAAATTACATAAAATCAACATAAACTTCCAAGTCATCCCATAACCAACATAACATTATTCTAAGTCATCAAACTTGCATTTCTCCTTATAAAATCCATAACGACGATAATGAAAATACTAACGACAATTCGTTCGTTCTAGACTACACAAAAGAAGGCCATTCGTTCGTTCTAGACTACACAATTTAAGACTTTAAAACAAACGAAAGTCTCTCGGGATAGCCTTGTCCCTAACTTCTCACAATTCACACAAGTTGTCCCGTTGCTCAAAATACGGGATATAACATCCTCCCCCCTTTAGGACATTCGTCCTCGAATGTCAAATTAACCTTATGGTTTGTAAACAATTCGGGGGAGTTCTTTTATCGTCATTACATATAATTCATTAATCAGTATAGTCAAATAAAGGAATTGAGATTACCTGTGGGCACCGGAAATAAGTGAGGGTACTTCTTCCTCATCTGCTCCTCCGCTTCCCAGGTCATTTCCTCCCGATTATTATTCCGCCACAGCACCTTAACGGAGGCTACATCTTTGTTCCGCAACCTTCTTAACTGCCGGTCCAAAGATAGCTATGGCCGCTCTTCGTGGGGCAGTTCCTCCGTGACCACGGACATCATCCGCCGGAAATACCGGAAGGGTCACCAATGCATTTGAAGCATAGAAACATGGAATACGGATGCCTTTGGACCCAAAATCGGTACTGGGCAAATCCAATTCATAGGCAACTTTGCCTATTTTTCGAATGATCTGATAAGGCCCGATATACCTTGGACTGAGCTTCCCTTTCTTACCGAATCTCATAACACCTTTCATAGGCGATACCTTCAGGAATACCCAATCACCAACCTGGAATTCCAAGGGCCGACGTCGATTATCTGCAAATGACTTTTGTCGACTCTGGGCCGCTAATAGCCTTTCACGGATCAAGTTCACTTTGTCCACCGCCTGCTGGATCATATCTGGACCAATTAATTGAGTCTCACCCACATCAAACCA
The DNA here is from genome assembly GCF_029784015.1 of Lycium ferocissimum. NCBI lineage: Eukaryota > Viridiplantae > Streptophyta > Magnoliopsida > Solanales > Solanaceae > Lycium > Lycium ferocissimum. The sequence goes on along the minus strand of NW_026726262.1, from coordinate 12,195 downwards.
GCCAATTGGTGATCTGCATTTTCTGCCATATAAAGCCTCGTACGGTGCCATCTGAATGCTGGAGTGGTAGCTATTATTATAGGCAATTTCAATCAACGGCAAATGATCATCCCAGCTACCTCTGAAATCAATAACACAGGCCCGCAGCATATCTTCGAGTGTTTGGATAGTACGCTCGGCCTGTCCGTCACTCTAAGGATGGAAAGCAGTACTAAGACTTACCTGAGTCCCCAATCCGTCTTGAAATGACCTCCGTAAATTTCTTTGTAAACTAAGTGCCTCTCGTCAGAAATAATAGATACGGGAACTCCATGAAGCCTCACTATCTCCTTATATATAGTCCGGCATAATCCTCCGAATAGGTGGTCCCGACCGGGAGGAAATGGGCTGATTTTGTCAACCGATCAACGATAACCCGTATTGAATCATACCTCCGTGGGTGCGGGCAAACCTGCGATGAAGTTCATATTAATTATTTCCCACTTCCACGTCGGTATCTCCATTTCCTGTAGTAGCCCACCGGGTTTCTGGTGCTCAATCTTGACCTGCTGGGAGTTTGGACACTGAGCGACGAATTCTGCAATATCCTTTTTCATGCCATCCCACCAGTACAGACACCTAAGGCCGTGGTACATTTTTGTGGCTCTCGGGTGAACAGAATGACGGGCATAATGTGCCTCGCCCATAACCTGTCGTCGTAGATCTACAACCCCAGGTACACATAATCTGCCCCTGTATAATAACACCCCATCCGATGAAACCTCGAACGGAGTCTTTTTTCTTTTTCACGGCCGTGTCTCGATAATGCACCGAATAGGATCTTTATATTGGCGACGCTTAATTTCTTCCACAATAGAAGATTCAGCAACTTCTCGAGTAAATCCCAGCATTACCAGATTCGGCCAAACGGACTCCAAGGCTTGCCAGCTGATGAATTTCACGAACTATTTCTTTCTTTTCCGATGGAACATCCGCCAAGTCGCCCATAGATTTCAGTGAGAGCATACGCGACAACATTGGCTTTTCCCGGATGGTATAGAATATCAACATCATAATCCTTCAACAGCTCTAACCACCTTCTCTGCCGCAAATTAAGCTCTTTCTGCTTAAAGATATATTGGAGACTCTTATGATCGGTATAGATATCAACATGGACGCCATATAGATAATGTCTCCACATCTTCAGGGCATGAATCACCGCTGCGAGCTCCAGATCATGAGTGGGATAATTCTTTTCATGTTTTCTGAGCTGTCGGGAAGCATATGCTATGACTCGGCCGTGCTGCATTAATACACAACCCAGTCCAACACCTGAAGCATCACAATAAATGACATACCCGTCTGGTCCCTCGGGAAGTGTCAGGACTGGAGCTGTAGTCAATTTCTCCTTCAACAACTGGAAGCTCCGCTCATAGGCATCAGTCCACTGGAATTTGGCTCCCTTCTGAGTTAGCCTTGTTAAAGGCGCTGAAATGGAAGCAAATTTCTCCACAAATCTTCTATAATAACCGACCAATCCCGAAGCTACGTACCTCATCGGCGTTGTAGGCCGGGCCAATTCTTCACGGCATTTTCGATCTTCGGGTATCTACCCGAATACCGTCGGCTCCAATAATATGTCCCAAGAATGCCACCGATGTCACGTAATTCACATTTAGAAAATTTGGCATATAGTTTCGATGTCGAAGTACCCCAAGAACCGTTCTCAAATGATCGCGTGCTCGTCTTCCGACCGAGAATAGACGAATGTCATCAATAAATACGATCACAAACATATCCAAGAACATTTCGAATACCGATTCATAAGATCCATGAATACCGCCGGAGCATTCGTCGGCCCGAAAGACATAACTCGAATTCATAGTGCCCATACCGGGTCCGAAGGTCGTCTTGGGGATATCGCTCCCGTACTCGCACTCGGTGATAACCGACGCAGATCTATCTTTGAAAAATATTTAGCTCCCGCAACTGATCAAATAAATCGTCAATCCTGGGGAGGGGGTATTTATTCTTTATAGTTACCTTATTCAGCTGCCGATAATCGATACACATCCGCAGCGATCCGTCTTTCTTTCTCACAAATAATACCGGCGCTCCCCAGGGTGACGTGCTGGGTCGAATAAAGCCCTTCTCCAGTAGATCTTTCAGCTGCTCCTTTAATTCTTTTAGTTCTGCCGGTGCCATTCTGTACGGAGGAATAGATATGGGCTGGGTGTCTGGCAGCAGATCTATAGTGAATTCTATCTCCCGTTCAGGAGGAAGACCTGGAAGCTCGTCTGGGAATACATCAGGGAATTCATTAACCACGGGGACGGACTGAATAGTAGGCGCTTCAGCCTTTAGATCGTGCACGCGAACCAGATGATAGATATAGCCTTTTCTGATCATTTTTCTTGCCTTGAGGTATGAAATAAACTTACCCCTCGGCGATGCGGTATTACCTGCCCATTCTATAACCGGTTCACCTGGGAATTGGAAGCGGACTACTTTCTTTTGGCAATCCACACTAGCATAGCACGAAGCCAACCAGTCCATACCCATAATAACATCAAATTCAATCATGTCTAGCTCTACCAAATCTGCCTTAGTGCAACGATCACAGACAATTATCGAACAATCTTTATATACCTGTCTAGCGATAATAGAATCCCCTACCGGAGTGGCTACCTCAAACGGTTCTATTGGTTCAGATTTAATCCCAATTTTATCAGCAATAAGAGGAGAAATATATGACAAAGTAGAACCAGGATCAATCAATGCATATACAGCTCGAGAGAAAACCAATAATGTACCTGTAACCACGTTAGGTGATGCCTCCTGGTCCTGACGGCTGGCTAAAGCATATATGCGGTTCGAAGGACCGCTAGAACTAGCTGCTCCGCCACGGCCTCTACCGCGGCCTGACGGTGCCGGTGTACCTCGCCCCGCAGGGCGCATAGCCACGGATGATGAAGATGAACCAGCACCTGAACCTGTAGGCTGCGCCGCACCACCTGCACTACCCCCACGCGGGCAATCTCTCATAATGTGGCCCTGACGGCCACAAATAAAACAAGCACCTGTAGCCCGATAGCACTCTCCAGGGTGGTGTCTCCCACAGTAGGAGCAGGGAGGTCTAGGTGGCCTGGACTGACCGGTACCTCTGCCTGTCTGTGAGCCTGAGGCCCTGGAGCTCTGACCCGCTCCCCGAATATCCAAAGATCGTCGGGTCTCTCCGCCCGTAGGGCCGAGGGGGTATACTCCGGCCGGCCGGGAGGAATATCCGCCGTGCCGCCGCCGAGGGTCGTCCGCCCCGAGAATCCCCGAATACCCGGCCGATCTAGCCTCTTCGGGCCGACGCCTATCATAAGTCTGTCGGGCCGGCGCCCTCGTGCCGCTCCTCCATGCCCCGGGCATATGCCCGTACTCGTGCGATGTCCATGCCGGGCCGAGTACCATCGACATACAATTTGTCAATCAAATAATCATCCGGTACCCATAACAACCGGTGCACTCTATCGCCCATGTCTGCTACAATATGAGGAGCGTATCTGGCTAAGGAATCAAACTCCAGGCTGTACTCTCGGACGCTCCTACCACGCTGCTTCAAATGTATAAACCTGTGTACCCTGGCTCGTCTGGTCTCTGGGGGTAGAAAATGGGCAAGAAAAGCCTCTGTGAACTCATCCTATACGGCTGGTGGCGCGCCCTCACCCCTGGACAGTGTTACACCTCGCATTTTTGTACATTTGAATATTCCGAGCCAAGGGTGAAAAGCTAAGGACAAGACTATGTTCTAAATAATTTTAATGAACGGGTTGTTAGGAATATTAATTGCGGGCAATGGTAGTATGGAAAATATTGAGAAAGGCTAAGGGCAAGAAGAGAAATTCGCAAAATGGGCCGTGGAAATAATGTGGAAGCGCTAGGGATAAAATGGTAATATTGAGAAAAGTTGAGGGGCAAAATGGTAATCTTACAAAAGGTTCATGAAAATTCTAAAAGGGCCATATTGGCCATGTGACAAAAGAAAAAAAAAGAAAAAAAGAGAAGATGACACAACAAGTCATCTTTGTTGCCTTGAAGAAATTTCAAGAAAAGAGAAGAAAAATCTAGAAAGGAAAGAAGAGAGGCATGTGACCAAACTTGAGGGACCTAAGCATAAATATGGATAAGTAGTGGAAGACATATGTATATATATATGTGGTCATATTTTAAGAAAGAGAGAAAGAAAGAACAAGAAAGATGAAAAAAAAAAAAAGAGAGAAAGAAGGCCAAGTTTCGGCCATGGCTAGAAAAAAATCTAGCCATGGAAATTTGATGAGGAAAAATTATTCCCTCTTAATATTCTAGCTCATTTGGAGGTCCTCTACAACATGGAAGAGTTGTTGGAGCAAGAAAATCCTTCACTTGGACAAATCCGTAACCTTGACTAAGAGGAAACTTGAAAGGGAAAGGTAAGAATTTAACCTTCTTCTATGTGATATGGGTGATTATGAGTGTTGTAGAATGAAGAAATTCATGAAATATGCATATGTATGGTGTTTGGCCGAAAATGTGTTGCATGGTATAGAAATGATGAATTAAATTCACTTGGCATTTTAGTTGTTGTTATTATGGATTATGTGAGGATGAAATGGGCAAAAATTATGAAAATATGTGTGTTGGTGTGTGGTTGTATATATATAGTGTTGGACGTGTATGTGTGATGTTGTGTAGTAAGAATGGATTAATTCTATGTAGCATGTGGTTGTTGTTGTTGTTGTTGTAATGAAAAGAAAAGGAGGAAAATTCATGAAAAATATACATGTGTGTGTGCAATGGTATGGTATGGGTATGATGAATTGAAAGTTGATTGTGGATTTCATGTTAAAAGCTTATGTTGGTGGAATTTAATGTTCTTGCATATATGGAATACAATGATGTTAGTATGGGTTGTTGGGATATAAATCACAAGGTTGTTATTGTTTTTATTGGAGTTGGAAAGTCTTGAAGGAAGTAGTATGTTGATTGAAATTATTAGTATGATTGTTGGTAATGTTGTTAGTTGACCGGGTTGTATTCCCGGGATCGTTGGTTGATTGAAATCGGCCAAGTTAAACTTGGTGGCATGGTATATTTACAGGGGAAATGCTGCCGAAATTTCGGTAGCCAAGTTTCATTTAAGAATCCAATTCGAAGTGCACTAATCATCATTTGGTAAACATGACCAAATTATAGATTTTGGCGGATTTGCAGCTTGGATTTGGAGTAGCAGAAGGAGCGGAAAGAGGTATGTAAGACTTCACTTTCCTTCTTTGGCATGTCGTAGACGTAGTAGGCTTGAACACGGGCCTCGGGGATAATTCCTTTCCTAGAAAACCGAGATTGGTTACTATTCATTCAAAAGAGAATTGAACTAGAAATTGTGTGAAATGCCGAAAAAGCTTCCTAAACCTCTAGAACTCGCATAAATAGGACCTACGACTAACCTAAAACCCTCACAAGCAATGCCATGACATGTAACATATGTAAATTTGATACGCCGCCTCATTTGACCCGAGGTGGGCCCATTGTTTCCGATTCTCCTTATTGTTCCGCTTGACTTACTCTCAAGCCGAATCCAAAGAAACCTTTGATCCCTATTCTCGTTATCAATCGACAAGTACTATACTTATCCCAATGAGAATACTTCTATGGCAATAATGATAAAGATGATGTAGAAAAGAGAATATGCTTACGATCAGTATGACCAAAATGATTCCATGACCAAGATTTCTAAGTAAAGGATTCAATGTGAATACGAAGGTGACAAACTAGTTCTTGATCCGTATTTCCATTTCCTAGCTATGACACTATGTTCTACGGATTTCAAGGTCTATGCATTGACGTCTATGATGCCCATGATATCATACTATGTTTTCTCCTAGTACTACTCTTCGTTGGTAGTCTCGCCTTAAAATACTCATCCCTTCAAGGTGAGACAAAGCGATCCCGGTTATTCCATAATACAATCGGAGGTCACCGACCTTACGTCACTCCGATAGACACATGACCTTCCTTGGGCTCCCATGCATGCTGTGTATATGATAATGTATCTGATATATGATATTGATGAATGTACATGTATATGTGGGGAATGGGGAGTAACCGTGTCCACCGATTCGCCCGGCTTACCATCCCGGACGCGGGATGCCCGGACGCGGGATATGGGAGAGCCGTACGCGGCGTCTGTTTATGTGATGTATGATATATATATATATATATAATGTGATATACTTGGGACACTGTTGGGGAGGGGGTGGGAGAGCCGATGAATTCGGCGTCTGTAAATACGAGTAAAAAGTACCGTTTCCGAAAGGTATCTGTATTCTATGTACAAGAATAAGAAACACCGTGTTCAGAAAAAGAAAAAGGAAAAAAAGCTAGGCATGGATGGCCCCCGCCCTGAGTGGCACTCACATGTATAAAGTTACTCTCCTTTATCCTATGATACGGTCTATGTTTTCATACGCTTATTACTCCGCACAAAGTTACGGTTCATACGTGACATGCTTCATATGTACGGATACAGCCTTCCCATGATATGTCTCATGTGTACCGAATACTCTCTTTATATGATATGCTCCATAGCTCTTACTATGTTATTCTTGTTCACGTCTTACATACTCAGTACATTGCTCGTACTGACCCCTCTTTCTTCGGGGGCTGCGTTCATGCCACGCAGGTACACCCAGACGGATAAAAGCCAGGATAGAAGATGTTCCAGCGAAGTTGGCAAGCTCCATTTGGCCTGGAGTGTAGCCGAGTCAGAGTATACGTGCCAGGATTTCCGATTACGTTAGACGCAGTCGTGGGTACCGAAGTTAGTCCGCCGCTGGCTTCATAGGCCAAAGTGTCGGTTTGTATTATGATACAAAGTTATATCCACAAATTCGAATTGCTCGGAAAGCAACAGAAAGAATATTTTAGTAAGCTTTGTCATATGTATTTGACTTAGAGGAAAAAAAATTTACGCATGGAATAAGAGTCAGAGGGTTCGCTCGGCCCTAGGTAAGGGTCGGGTGCCCATCACACCCTAATCAAGATTGGGGTGTGCATGGGCCTCCCACGACTCAAACCAATTGGTCGTTATATATCGTGCACCGATACGACGCCAGCTCCACCGACTCGGAGAGGCCCCGATAAGTCGCAGGCAGCGTACGCCGCATCTCTCTGATGAACTCCTGAGGGTCCTCCTCGGGCTTTGACCCGAAGAACTCTGGCGGATTACAGGTCAGGAAATAACGAGCCCTCTGACTGTCACGTCCACCAGCATAATCATCTCCAGCTCCCTGTCTCTGGACCCCCCGCGCCCCCGTCCGGTCACACCGAACAAAGCCGTCCCTCATGGCCCTGTCCTCCGCCCCAGGCTGAGGAGCTGGAGGCTCGGGCACTCGAACCTCAAGAACGGGCGGTAGAGCCGCCGCCTGTCCTGCCGCTGCTGCTGCTCTGTGCCCCTCTGATGGTGATGGGGTGGCCGAACTGGCCGACCGGGGCACAACCTCCGGCTCGAGCTGAGCACGGGCCCGGTAACTCTCTCCGGCCCTACTAGTCTCTCCCACGCCAAACTTGCCCTTCGGGCGCCGTCGCTTTCTCGGAGGCATCGCCGAAAACATAACAGCATCGTTAGAAAAGAAGTCATCCTAATAACACCGCTCTATCGCACGATCTAAGATCAGAAAGAAAGACAATATCCTAAATGTCCTGTAGCCTCCTGTTTATAGATGTGGTGCACAACACACCGATAAACAGGACTCTACTAGACACGGCCTGTGGACATTCCGAGGACGAACCGCTCTGATACCACTTTTGTCACGATCCAACCCCGTAGGCCGTGACTAGCGCCCGACCTGGGCACCCGTACGTACTAAAAACCCAGAAATAGTAGCTCAGATATTTAGAAAAATTTGGGCAGAGTTTCCTCTGTTTTTCTTACTAAACAAAATTAACCTGCACGCAGAAAATACCAACAAAGGCCACACAGAGCCAACATATCCATATACACATATACAGGCGAGCCGGCAAGGCTGCCGTGGCGGTGAACCGCCCAGAACATATCACATATACATATACTGTACAGACATAGCCATAACCCACATACATGTCCACAGGCCTCTAACAGAATAACGAAATCATATGACGGGACAGGGCCCCGTCGTACCCCTGAATAATAATATACATATGCATCAGACGAAAATATATACCAAAATATATAAGCTCCGGAAGAAGGAGCACTCCGGAAAGTAGAATAGATGGCCTAGGCAGGTGGATCCTCAAACTGAGCGTCAGTACCTGCGGGCATGAAACGCAGCCCCCGAAGAAAGGGGGTCGTATGATTTTAAATAGGTACCGAATCGTAAAGGTGGTTACAGAGACATAATAACAAATCACGTAAAAATAAATATGATTAACAAAATATCAAAATATTTGTCAAAAATTAAAATCATGCAAAAGCTCTTAGAACGATGGTCGCCCGCCCGTCGATGGCGCCATACCACAAAGATCACACCGTAAAGTTTTATATCTCCGTAACCCGACATATCCCCGTAACACATCATAGCCAACCATAACACCATACACAGCATAACGCCACATATAGACGGGACCCGGCTCTCTAGCGAGGAGCTCGGCGAACCGTAACACAGCATCACACCAGAATATATCATAACGCGCACGAAACATAACCGGCCCGGGATCCGGTGAACGAAGCAATGACCATAAGCACGAGCGGAGTCGTGAGTAACCATATGCATTAAAATCATAGTCAATACTCATTAAGTAAATAAGAGATCCATATGTGGAAGTCATAGTGAAGATAATATTAAATTTTTCCGAAAATCCATAAAGGTAGCATAGAAAGGCCGCGGGCCCCACGGACGGGTGCCGACCCCCATCCGAGCCCGAGTACGAGGGTTAGGGGAGAGTTATGCCTTATGAACTCACATATTATGTTTTGGGGCGTTCCGAGCTCGTATGCAAAAGTTACGGACGTTTGAAGTTCGGGACCTCTTTGTAGTCAAAATTTTCATAAGTCTTTTGAAAACTCATTTATTTGAAAGCTTAAGAACCTTACATTGAACACATTAAAGAATAAATCTTTAGGATCAAACAAGTACGTGTCTAAGCTCGGATTTAAGAATGGAATGGCCCCGAGACGCGGGTCGTAGCCTAATAGCACTAGGACATGCCAAAGGAAAGAAAGCGACGCCTTACATACCTCTTTCGATCGCAAGACAAATCAAGCCTCAACCCTCGGCAACTCCAAGATCTACATAACGCAAGGCACATTAACATTAGCCCTACATATTTAGGCATTCAATTCCAAACGAACATTAGATTCTACAGAAATTTCGGCAGCATTTCCCCTGTAAATGCACCAACCCCGAGATTCCAACTCGGCTAATTTTAACAACAACCCAACAAGAAACCAAACCACAACATTAATAGTCGATTCACAATACGTTCCAACATTAATATTCAATCACAACATATTCCAACACTAAACACATGTTGCTATATACTTAGGGTATTCCAACATAGTCAACTAACTTCATGCAACCAAATTAACATTAACGCTCATTCGTTCAACTACTAATCCGAACCCATTCAAACCATATGCAATAACACTTTAAGCAATTCATACAATTTTTCCAACAATCCAAACATTGTTCCGTTGTACCCGAAATTGCCCCTAAACCCGCGGACAACATCAAATACACTCTTCTCTTCCAAATTCATAATTTACATCATTAATCCACACACTAACAATGCAATATTCATAGATGCAAAAATTACATAAAATCAACATAAACTTCCAAGTCATCCCATAACCAACATAACATTATTCTAAGTCATCAAACTTGCATTTCTCCTTATAAAATCCATAACGACGATAATGAAAATACTAACGACAATTCGTTCGTTCTAGACTACACAAAAGAAGGCCATTCGGCCAACACCATTTCCACTCCTAGGGATGATTTTCATTCTTTTCTTCACACCACAACAATTAAAACATGCTAACTAACATTAATACATGGCTTATACTTCAACACACACACACACGCCTATACTCCATATGCACGGCCACACTTCAACTCAACTTCCACCATGAATTTCTTTCTTTTTAGCATGCAACAACACATATAAACCATTCATAGCACATAAAACAAGATTAAAACTCACCTTTCTTCTTCACTTCTTAACTTGACCAAGGTTGGTCGTTAGAGAAAACGAGCAAACTATTATCCGAAACAACAAATCCACGTCACTTAGCACCCTTGAATTAGCAACTTTACTTGAAGAATTTATTTTTTTGATGGATGAAATTTGGTCTTGTTTTTCTCCACCTATGGCCGAAACCCCCTATTTTTTGTCTCCAAGGTTTCTTTCTTGATTTCTCTAGAATTTGTTTAAGTGTAGAAGATGATTTAGTCATCTTTTATAATTCCACAACTAAAGTCCATGTGGCCATGGCCCACTTCCAAGTGGCCGGCCACCTTGCTCCATTTTTCTATTTTTTTTTTGAATTTTCAACTTTCCCAAAATAGCCCACTTACTAAAAATGAAAAATTCCTCCAAGTGTTCTTTAGCATTTTCAAGACATTAAAATCATACACAATTTAAGCCTTTAAAACAAACGAAAGTCTCTCGGGATAGCCTTGTCCCTAACTTCTCACAATTCACACAAGTTGTCCCGTTGCTCAAAAGAGGCTTCATAAGTTGGGGGTAGTGGACTTGCACAGGGTGGACTATGTTTCTTTTCAGTTTATTGGGGACGCTAAGCAGTGGTGGAGGTCCTATATTGATTGCCGACCAGCCGAGTCACCTCCTTTGACATGGACTCAAATATATCAAGTCTTTCTAGAGAAGTATGTTCCTTGTAACTTGTGAGACAAGCGGAGGGACGAGTTCTCTGCCTTGGAGCAGAGAGGGTTATCTATCGCGGAGTATGAGTCTTAGTTTCATGTTTTCACCCGTTATGCTAGATTGTTACTTCCCACTAAGGCTGAAAGAGTGAGGCAGTTTGTGAAGGGGTTGACTCTTCCGCTTCAATTAGAAACTTTATAGGTGGTATCTTCTGGGCCTTTATTTCAGACAGTGGTAGATCATGCTAAGGAGGTTGACTCTGTGAGAGGTTAGTTCTTTGGCAAAGGTGATGACAAGAGGGATCACAAATTCGATAGTTTCAGTGGGTTCTTTTTCTAGGGGTTAGGGACACTATTACAGAATCCCTCATCACCATTCTAGCTGTCCTATCGAGTCAGCACTCCTAATTTCAACAGGTGGTTCATTAGGGCATCATGGGTACATTGTCAGGCACAGTGGTTTCAGTTCAGGGTAGACATCTCGGGGTACTTGTTCTCGACACTCAGACTGTGGAGGGCACACAGGTTCTTCTACGACAGTTCTGCTGCCCATGGCTATTAGGACGTGCTTTGATTGTCTTGACCCAGTGCATTTCAAGATAGATTGTCCCAGATATAGACATAGTAGAGTCAAGCAGAGTTCCCGGTTTCAGGCACCTAGGCCTCCAGCACCATCAGCTAGAGGAGCAAAATATTACCGTGTAGGAGGGGGTCGCGGTCGGCGCAGGTAGCTATCGTCCGTACGAGGCCAGGGCGGTTCTCGAGGCCGAGAGGTCGAGTTCAGCGAGGCTACGAGCGGGCACCCAATTCAAGGGGGGACGTGCCCATTTCTATGCTTTTTCGGGTAGACCAGAGGTTGAGGCTTTTGATGCGGTTACCACAGGTATCATTTTGGTCTGTCCTCCATCTGTTTCAGTCTTATTTGATCTAGGCTCCACTTTCTCGTATGTATCTACTTATTTCTTTTCGAGTCTGTGTATGTTGTGTGACTTGCTTGATATACCTAGTTGTGTCTCTACGCCTGTTGGTGATTATATAGCAGTGGATCGAGTCTATCAGTCTTGTGTGGTTACGTTCATGGTATACGACACTTGGGGTAGATTTAGTTATCCTCGATATGGTTGATTTTGACATTATTCTGGGTATGGATAGGTTATCTCTTTATTATGTGATTCTGGACTGTTATGCAAAGATAATCACGTTGGCTATCCGGGGACTCCGAGGGTTAAGGGGAAAGGGGACTCCCAATCGCATTAAAAAAAAAAATATCGTTTTTTTTTTTTCAAAGAAGTTGGTGGGGTAAGGGGGGGTCTATCATATTTGGCTC
>NW_026726261.1:0-43118 GCF_029784015.1 Lycium ferocissimum | reverse complement strand
TACCTCTTATGCACTATTTGTATTACATACGCATGTACTTCGGTATTCTGACTATTATGCACATATTTTGTACTCCTCATTTCGGATATGATCTCATTTCCTGTATTCCATGCTTTACATACTCGTACATATTCCGTACCGACCCCCTTTCTTCGGGGTCGCGTTTCATGCCGCGTGTGTACACCTGCACGAGTAGAAGACATTAGTGGAAGACGTTTCAGCTGGATTGGCGAGCTCCACTTCCTCCGGAGTGCTGCCGAGTCAGAGTTTGTTTGTGCTATGATATCTGAGTCATGTTAGAGACTTTGCAGACAGAGTCGTATGTATAAGATGTCAGCTGTGAGCGGCTCTATAGGCCGTTGTATTGCTATACATGATATTACAGATTTTGTACGGTTGCAAGTTTTGTTTGATTTGAAAAAGATATAAAGTATGTTTGTTTTTCGAAAATTTACATTATGCATTTATGATCGGGTTAAGGGCCCAATAGGACTACGAGTATTATGATAGTCAGAGGGTTCGCTCGGCCCTAAGTAAAGGTCGGGTGCCCATCACACCCTATCGGATTAAGGGTGTGACACTTCATCTGCTCCTCAGTTTCCCAGGTCATTTCCTCCCGGTTATTGTTCCGCCACAGCACTTTAACAGAAGCCACATCTTTATTCCGCAACTTTCTTACCTGACGATCCAATATGGCTATAGGTCGCTCTTCGTAAGATAGCTCTACGTGACCGGATATCATCTACCGGAAATACTCTTGAGGGTCACCAATGCATTTGCGATATAGATACGTGGAATACCGGATGCACTGCTCCCAAATCAGCTGGCAGATCTAATTCATAGGCAACCTTGCCTATTTTACGGATGATCTGATAAGGCCCAATATATCTCGGACTGAGTTTCCCTTTCTTGCCGAGTCTCATAACATCTTTCATGGGCGATACCTTCAGGAATACCCAATCACTAACCTGAAACTCTAAATGTCGACGGCGATTATCTGCATACGACTTCTGTCGACTCTGGGCTGCTAACAACCGCTCCCGAATAAGCTTCACTTTATCTACTGCCTGCTGGATCATATCTGGGCCAATTAATTCAGTCTCCCCAACGTCAAACCAGCCGATCGGTGACCTGCACTTCCTGCCATACAAAGCCTCATATGGTGCCATCTGGATACTGGAGTGGTAGCTGTTATTATAAGCAAATTCAACAAGCGGCAAATGATCATCCCAGCTACCCCTGAAATCAATAACACAGGCCCGCAACATATCTTCCAGATGTCCGAATAGTATGCTTTCGGCTACTGTCCGTCAGACTGAGGATGGAATGTTGTACTGAGACTCACCTGTGTCCCCAATCCTTCCTGAAATGATCTCCAGAAATTAGCTATAAACTGGGCACCTCTGTCGGAGATGATAGATATGGGAACTCCGTGAAGCCTCACAATCTCCTTAATATATAACCTGGCATAATCCTCAGCTGAATACGTAGTCCGGACTGGGAGGAAATGGGCTGATTTTGTCAGCCTATCAACAATAACCCATATGGAATCATACCTCCGTGGAGTGCGAGGTAAGCCTGTAATAAAGTCCATATTAATGATTTCCACTTTCACGTCGGAATCTCCATCTCCCGTAATAATCCACCGGCTTCGATGCTCGATCTTAACCCGCCGGCAATTTGGGCACCGAGCGACGAACTCGCTATGTCCCTTTTCATACCATCCCACCAAAAGATAAGCATCCGAGATCATGATACATCTTCGTCGACCCCGGGTGAACGAATAATGGGCATAATGTGCCTCGCCCATAACCTCGTCGCCGCGGCCAACGCAACATCAAACACATAATCTGCCCCTATGTAATAGCACTCCATCGTGTGTAATCTCGAACGGGGTCTTTTCCTTCTCAAGGGCGCGTCTCTGTACTGTGCCAGAACAGGATCCTCATACTGACGCTGCTTTATCTCCTCCGTAATAGAGGATTCAACAATTCCTTGTAAACCCCAATATCTCCAGAATCAGCCAAGCGGACTCCAAGACTAGCCAACCGATGGATCTCGCGAACCATTTCTTTCCTCTCTGATGGCACGTCCGCTAGACTGCCCATAGACTTACGGCTGAGTGCATCTGCCACAACATTAGCTTTTCCAGGATGGTATAGAATATCAACATCATAGTCTTTCAGCAACTCTAACCACCTCCTCTGCCGCAAGTTCAGTTCCTTCTGCTTAAAGATGTACTGGAGGCTCTTGTGATCTGTATAAATATCAACGTGAACACCATATAGATAATGTCTCCACATCTTCAAAGCATGAATTACCGCGGCTAGCTCCAGATCGTGAGTAGGATAATTTCTTTCGTGCTTTCTGAGCTGCCGGGAGGCATAAGCTATGACTCTGCCATGCTGCATCAATACACACCCCAAACCAACACCAGAGGCATCACAATAAATCACATAACCGTCCGGTCCCTCAGGAAGGGTCAGAACTGGAGCCGTAGTCAACTTCTCTTTCAGCGAATCGGAAGCATACAAGCATCACTCCACCGGAACTTAGCTCCTTCTCCGAGTCACCCTTGTTAAAGGCGCCGAAATCGAAGCAAACTTCTCTACGAATCTCCCGTAATAACCGGCCAATCCCGAAAGCTACGCACCTCGCAGGGTGTCGTAGGTCTAGGCCAATTCTTTACGGCCTCAATCTTCCGGGTATCCACCCGGATGTCATCACTCCAATAATATGCCCCGGAATGCCACCGAAGTCATAAAATTCACATTTAGAAAATTTAGCATACAATTTCGGTGCCGAGTACGCCAAGTACCGTCCTCAAATGATCCGCATGTTCTCGCTTCCGATCGTGAATAAACCAAGATGTCATCAATAAATACTATCACGAACATATCTAAGAACGGTCCGAATACCCGATTCATCGTGTCCATAAATACGGCCGGAGCATTAGTCAACCCAAAAGACATCACTCGAATTCATAATGCCCATATCGGGTCCCGAATGCTCGTCTTAGGAATATCGGCCTCTCGTACCCGCACTCGGTGATAGCTCGACCGTAGGTCTATCTTCGAGAAACACCACGGCACCTGCAACTGATCAAACAAATCATCAATCCTGGGGAGGGGGTATTTATTCTTGATGGTTACCTTATTCAGCTGCCTATAATCAATGCACATCCGCAGCGACCCATCCTTCTTCCTCACAAACAATACCGGCGCTCCCCAGGGTGATGTGCTGGGCCTAATAAAGCCCTTCTCTAATAAATTCCTTAGCTGCTCCTTCAATTCCTTCAATTCCGTGTGCCATTCGTACGGAGGAATAGATATAGGCTGAGTATCCGCAGCACATCAATGGCGAACTCTATCTCCCACTCGGGGGGAAGACCTGGAAGCTCATCTGGGAATACATCTAGAAATTCATTAACCACTGGGACTGACTGAAGAGTCGGTGCCTCTGCTTCTAAATCATGTACCCGAACCAGATGATAAATATAGCCCTTTCTGATCATTTTCCTTGCCTTGAGGTATGAAATAAACTTACCCCTCGGCGATGCTGTATTACCTGCCCATTCTATAACTGGTTCCCCTGGAAATTGGAAACGGACTATCTTCTTTTGACAATCAACATTAGCATAACAAGAAGCTAGCCAATCCATACCCATAATAACATCGAACTCAAATATATCTAACTCTACCGTATCTGCCTTAGTGCAGCGGCGCACAAATAATTACCGAACAATCTCTATAAACCTGCCTGGCTATAACAGAATCCCCTACCGGTGTAGCTACCTCAAAAGGCTCTATCGGTTCAGATTCTATCCCAATTTTATTAGCAACAAGGGGAGAAATATATGATAAAGTAGAGCCGGGATCTATCAGTGCATATACATCTCGAGAGAAGACCAGTAATATACCTGTAACAACATTAGGCGACGCCTCCTGGTCCTGTCGGTTGGCTAAGGCATATATGCGGTTCGAAGGACCGCTAGAACCGGGAACTCCGCCACGACCTCTACCGCGGCCTGGTGGTGCTGGCATACCTCGCCCCGCAGGGCGCATAGCTACTGAGGATGAAGATGAACCAGCGGCTGACCCGGTAGGCTGAGCTGCACTACCTGCACCACCCCTAACCGGGCAATCTCTCATCAGATGGCCCTGACGGCCACAAGTAAAACAAGCACCGGTGGCACGAAAACACTCTCCGGGGTGATGTCTCCCACAGTGAGGACACTGAGGTCTGGGTGGCCTCAACTGGCTGGAACCTCTGTCCACCTGTGAGCCTGAAACCCTGGAGCTCTGGCCTGCCCCTGAATATCCTGCACCCTCTGATCTCCTGCCGGTAAACTGTGGGGGTGTGCTCCGTGCTGGCCGGGGAGGATATCCGCTCGGGCCGCGGGCCGAGGCCGCCCCGCCTCGAAACTCCCCGTATCACCAACCGGATCTAGCCCTCTTGGGCTTGCCCCTATCATAATCTCTACGGCCGACGCCCCCGTGCCGGTCCTCCATACCCCGGGCGTGTGCCTGTACACGGGCAATATCCATACCGGGCTGGGCCGCCATCACCAAAAAACTATCGACCAAATAACGATCTAGTCCCATCACATATCGGCATCCGATCCGTCATATCGCCCACATAAGCGGACGCATATCCGGCCAACGAGTCAAACTCCAAACCGTACTCCCGACGCTCCCCGCCCTCTGTCTCAACAGCAGGAATCTGTCTACTCTGGCTCGCCGTAGCTCTGGAGGCAGAAAATGGGCAAGAAAGGCCTCAGTAAACTCGCCCCATACGGCTGGAGGGGCACCCTCGCCTCTAGACAATACCCAGGACTCATACCAATTTGCGGCTACATCCCGCAACTGGTATGATGCCAACTCGACAGACTCGATCTCGGTCGCCTTAATCAACCGTAATGTACGCAGCATCTGTCTGATAAACTCCTCGAGGGTCCTCCGCGGGCTTCGACCCGAAAAACTCGGTGGATTACATGTCGAAAATCACGGCCCTCGAACTGTCACGTCGGTCCGCCTGATCACCCCCTACTCCGTGCCTGTGGGCCTGCCCTGCTACCAATCTGGTCAATAACTGGACCGCCTCTCGCATGGCCCCATCCTCCGCCCCTAGCTGAGGAGCTGGGGGCTCGAGCACTCGAACCTCGGGAGATGGCGGTGGAGCCGCCGACCCGCAGCCGCCGCCGCTCCAAGCCCTCTCGATACGGTGGTGTAGCCGAACCGGCGTCGGGGGCACAATCTCAGGTACAGGCTCAGCACGGGCCCTGGTAACTCTCCGGGCCTGGCTGGTCTCCCCCACTGCTGTAGACTTGCCCTTCTGGGCAGCTGTTGCCTTCCTCGGAGGCATCACTGAAAACATAACAATTCGTTAGGGAGGAGTCATCCTGATAACACAGCTCTATCGCACGATCTAAGATCAGAAGGAAAGATAACATCCTAAATGTCCTGTAGCCTCCTGTTTATAGATGTGGTGCACAACACACCGATAAACAAGACTCTACTAGACACGGTTTGTAGACATTCCGAGGACGAACTACTCTGATACCACTTCTGTCACGACCCAACCCCGTAGGCCGTGACTAGTGCCCGAGCTGGGCACCCAAACACATTCATTAATCCGAATCACATACAGATGGCTTATACGTATACAAATATCAAACACTGTCTCAGATTATCTCAAACTTTCTCAAACACAAACATATATATATATATATATCAGAAGCCAGCAAGGCTATCAAATGGCGCAACGGCCCAAAACATCTACAAATACAAGCCGACAAGGCGCCACGGCGAACGGGATCGCCGAACATATAACATACGAACACACCCGTACGTAATAGGCATAACCCACATATCCGTCTACAAACCTCTAAACAGACAAACGGAATCATATGACGGGACAGGGCCCCGCCGTACCCCTGAAAAAACAAATACATATGCAACGAACGAATATATACCAAAATGTGGGCTCCGGAATAAAGGGAGCACTCCAAACAGACGAATAGGTGTCCTAAACCGGCGGATCACCGAACTGTACGTCCGTACCGCGGGCATGAAACGCAAGACCCCGAAGAAAGGGGGTCAAGATGGAATATGTACTGAGTATGCAAAGTAGAATATAGTAAACAAATCTGAGTCATAATCGAAACAGAAGTACAGAAAGTAAGTGCATATCCAAAAATACCAAAATGTTTATTTTCAAAATACAAATCATGCATAGGGCTCAAAAAATATGGTCGCCCGCCCGTCATTGCGCCATAACACAAGATAACACCGTAAAGTTTCAAATCTCCATATCCCCGTCACACATCATAACACATCATAACGCCATACACACAAGATAACACCAAATATAAGCGGAACCCGGCCCTAGCGAGGGGCTCGGCGAACCATAACACAAGATAACACCGGAGTATAACATAGTGCGCACGACAACATAACCGGCCCGGACTCGGCGAAAGATACAACAGAATGCACGAGCAGAGTCGTGAGTAACCATATGTATAAAATCATTATCATAGACTCAAAAGATAAGTAAAATGACCATACTTGGAAATCGGGATAATAGCCATACCAAATTCTTTCAAAAATCATTAGAGTTACATAAAGGAAAGTCGCGGGACCCACGGACGGGTGTCGACCCGAGCCGGGCCCGCCTATGGAAAACATACTCATCATACGCCATAAAATCTCCTACGAACATATCAAGGCAATCCGAGCCTTTCTGTGAAAGTTACGGTCGTTCGTAGTTACGGAACTCTTTAAAAACAAAACTTTTTATGCAACATTTGGAAATCAATTATTCCAAAGACATAAGAGCCAATATTTCATCACATCAAGCATACGAATACCAAGAAACAAATAAGAATCATAGACATGCTCGGATTGCGAGAATAGAATTTCCTCGAGGCTCGTGTCATAGCCTATTTATAACTAAGGCATGCCAAAAGAAGGAAGGGTTGAGCTTTACATACCTCGTCCGCTCTCAAAGCTAATCCAACTCAAGCTAATCCCAACCTACGTCTCGGGCTCCCCAAGGTCTACACAACGTCAACGGATATCAAATATTAGCTATAGACGTTTAGGCATTTAATTCCAAACTAGCACTTAATTCTACAGAAATTTGGGCAGCATTTCCCCTGTAAATAGGCCAACCCCGAGAATTTAACTCGGCCAATTCAACAACAACAACACCAACAATCATTCTAACAACATCAACAATCAATCCGAAAAGCAATATAACATTAGTAACCCTCTTTTACATCATTCAACAACATTCATTATATTCAATTCAACGGCTTACATTCAAGCCAACATCATCGCTCATACATTCAAATACTAACCCGAACCCATACCAACAATATTCAAGGACATTTTAAACAATTCATACAATGTTTCAAACATCCCAAACAACACCCCACTTCACCCGAAATCTGTCCCAAACCCGAGAACACAACCCTAACACATTCCTTACTTCCGAATCATGATTTGCACCACAATCCACACTCTAACAATGTCATTCCCATAAATATAAAATTTACATTAGATGCACATTAACCTCCAAATCAGCCCATAACAATTACAACATCAACTTGAATCATTAAACTCTCATTTCCAACATAGAATCCACATAACAATAACAATCAAATTACTAAATAGAATTGATCCATTCTTTGCTACACTTCACAAGCCATATTCAACCAACACATCCACAACCAACTTTCATGATTTTCATTCTTCTCTTCACACTACAACAATCAAAACATGCTAACTAGAATTAATTCATTACTTCCACACAACACAACACACACACACGGCCAACACACCATGCACACGGCTCACTTCCACATGCAATATTTCCATGAATTTCATCCATATTTACATACTACAACATGCACACATCATTCATAACACATAAAACAAGATTAAATCTTACCTTTTCCCTTCAACTTCACAATTAGCTAGGGTTTACAATTGATGAAACAAATGATCTATTGGCCCAAACAACAACTCCATGTTACTGAGGGACCTCCAATTAGTGGATTTGCTTGAAGGAAATAATTTTGGGATGGCTAATTTTGGACTTGAAATTTGGGAGTCTTGGCCGAATGGTTCAAGCTTTGTTCATCCAAGTTTTTTTTTTTTTCTAAGTGTGGAGTGATAGAAAGATGACTTATTAGTCATCTTTTGTGCTTCATATAAGAGTTATACATGTGTCCATGGCCCACACATGGGTTGGACCAATTAAAATTGGCCACAAAATGTGTGGGAACCACTTCCAACCCACACGGCCAAATGGCCAAGAATGCATGATTTCCAATTTCCAACTTCCAAATATTCCATTTTTAGTCCCAAATTTTCCTAAATGTTCCATGCCAAAAAATTCATGAACAACTTATGTCTTAAAATAAAATCGAAGGTCAAAAGTCTCGACTTTGTAATGGTCTTGCCGTAGTCAAATGTCCCGTCTTGTGTTGATTGTTCGAGAGACATTATAGCTTATCGTAGTCAACCTCCGTATAAGTGGACCGTATAACACCACCATGGAAAAGTCCCTTTCTGTAGAGGTCGAGTTATACGGACCCCCCTTATACGGACCGTATAAAGTTATACGGACCGTATAAGTGGCCGTATAACTCCCAGTTGTACCAAACTTTCTCTCGTTGATTCGTTTGACTTCCAATCCTCGTGGAACCTTCTTGGCACTTACATAATACAATAGACCCAATAGAAGCCCCTTAAGATATTCTAAATAAACATTAGCTCAATTATCGCGAAAACCTTTCCGAACACGACTTATATTTCAATTTCTTCAACAACTAAATTTCACATATCCGTATGACTTCAAAATCTTATGGTACGCACTTTAAGATATCTAATACTTCCCTTAATCTTGTAAGAACTTCATGTTCATCTTAAACTCGCATTGGTATATTTTCAAGGCAACAAACCCGAAATTTCCGTGGTGTAACATTCTTCCCCCCTTAGGAACATTCGTCCTCGAATGTTAGGTTCTTGGGGATTCTGTAAAAATTTCGCCAGTGTTTCTCCTATAACATGATACTACCATCCTGCACAGCAACCCAAAATACATCGGCTCAGAGGGCTACAATAAAAACATCAATAACCGTGGCCACACACGACTAGTAAAACACTACATACCTGAGGATAATGACGTTTCTGCCTGGGTCTCCTCTGGGGGTAAAAATAAATGCGTGTACCTGCTCTTCATGTCTTCTTCGGCTTCCCAAGTCATTTCCTCTCTATTATCATTTCTCCATAAAACATTTTCTGAAGCTCATTCTTTGGTTCTGAGCTTCCGTACTTGCCTATCTAAAATGGCAATGGGGACTTCTTCATAAGACAGTTGTTTGGTAACTTGGACATCATCTATTGGTACAATTCTAGAAGCATCTCCAATGCACTTACGAAGCATCGATACATGGAAAACTGGGTGAACTGACTCCAAATCAGGAGGTAGATCTAATTCGTAAGCCACCTGGCCTACCTTGCGTATAATCTCATAAGGTCCAATGTACCAGGGGCTAAGCTTGCCCTTCTTGCCAAATATGATGACGCCCTTCATTGGTGACACCTTCAAAAATACCCAATCTTTCACTTGGAACTCTAAGTCTCTTCGATGATTATCTGCATAGGACTTTTGACGATTCTGAGCAGTTAATAATTGATCCTGTATAAGCTTAACTTTCTCTATAGCTTGCTGGACCAAGTCCAGCCCTATCAATTTGGTCTCTCCTACTTCGAACCACCCAATTGGGGATTTACAACTTCGCCCATATAAAGCCTCATACGGGGCCATTTGGATGCTAGAATGATAACTATTGTTATAAGCAAATTCAATAAGCGGTAAATGATCATTCCAATTACCTCCAAAGTCCAATATGCATGCTCGTAGCATATTCTCAAGAGTCTGAATGGTACGTTCAGCTTGCCCATCTGTCTGTGGGTGAAATGCCGTGCTAAGACTCACCTGAGTCCCCAAACCTTCTCGGAAAGATTTCCAAAAATTGGTTGTAAACTGAGTCCCTCTATCGGATATAATAGATACTTGAACACCGTGAAGTCGCACTATCTCTTTAACATAAAGCTTTGCATAATCTTCTGCTACATACATAGTTCTGACGGGTAAGAAATGAGCAGACTTTGTGAGTCTATCCACAATCACCCATATAGAATCATACTTACGTCGAGAACAGGATAAGCCTGTAATGAAGTCCATGTTAATTACTTCCTATTTCCAAGTTGGAATTTCTATAGCTTGCAACAATCTACCCGACTTTTGATACTCAATTTTCACTTGCTGACAGTTAGGACATTGAGCTACGAATTCCGCTATGTCTTTCTTCATCCCATTCCACCAATATATATATTTAAGATCATGATACATCTTCATTGCTTCGGGGTGAACAGAATAACGGGAACAATGGGCTTCTCTCAATATTTGGTGGCGTAATCCTGCAACATCAGGAACACATAACCTGCCTTAACATCGAAGAACTCCATCTCCAGAAACCTCAAATGATGACTTCTCCTTCTGAGGGAGTGTATTTCCGTAATGAATTAGCATAGGATCTTCGTATTGTCGCTCTTTCAGTTCCACTAATAGCGACGAGACCGCTGAATTTTGAATGGTAGCTCCCATACTGCTTGAGTCCACTGCTCGAACTCCTAGGCTAGCTAACTACTGGAGCACACGAGCTATCTCTTTTTTCTCTGGCTGCACATCGCATAAACTTCTCATGCATCTACGACTAAGAGCATCAGCCACAACATTTGCTCTCCCGAGATGATATAGGATATTAACATCGTAGTCTTTCAACAATTCCAACCACCGCCGTTGCCGTAAATTCAATTCTTTCTGGTTGAAGATATACTGAAGGCTCTTATGATTTGTATAAATTTCAACGTAGACGCCATACAAATAATGTATTCACATCTTCAATGCATAAATCACTGCAGCTAATTCAAGATCATGGGTCGGGTAATTTTTCTCATGTTTCCGCAACTGCCTTGAAGCATACGCGATCACCTTACCATGTTGCATCAACACACAGCCTAGCCCAATGCCTGAAGCATCACAATAGACAACATAACCTTTCGATCCTTCTAGAAGTGTCGGGACTGGGGTAGAAGTTAATCTATCATTTAGCTCTTGGAAACGATGTTCACAAGCATCTGTCCATTGAAACATAGCTGATTTCTAGGTCAGCTTCGTGAGTGCTGCAGAAATAAAAGAAAAGCCTTCTACAAACCTCCTGTAATAACCTGCTAAGCCCAGAAAACGATGAACTTTCATAGGAGTTGTGGGCCTTGGCCAAATCTTCACGGCCTCAATCTTTTGGGTATCTACCCGTATTCCATCGGCTGAAATAATATGCCCCAAAAAGGTCACTGAGTTCAGCCAAAACTCATACTTCAAAAATTTGGCAGATAACTCTCGAGTTTGAAGAACTCTAAGAACAGTACCCAAGTGATCCACATGTTCTGCCTCGGACCTAGAATATACCAGGATATCGTTGATAAACACAATCACAAATAAATCTAGGAAGGGCCTGAACACATTGTTCATCAAATCCATAAATACTGTCGGTGCGTTAGTGTCACGACCCAACCCCGTAGGCCGTGACTAGTGCCCGAGCTGGACACTCGTATACACCTGATAACTATAATCGTCCACAAATAGTATAATAAAGAACTTATATATATAGAAAGGCATGACGTCGTCTCAAAACCGTATATATATATATATATATATATATATATATATATATATATATATATATATATATATATATATATATATATATATATATATATACCACAACAACTCGTCTCGAGGAGTTACAACTTTCAACGTATAATATCACACATAAGCCGACAAGGCTGTCATAATATAGGGGAACGTTCCAGCCATACACGAGCCAACAAGGCTATTATAACACACGACTTCCAAAATATATATATATATATATATCTACGCAAGCTGACAAGGTCGCCACTACACATGGGAACGCCCAAAACATAACATATACGCAGTCATATATACACAACTAAACAAAGAAAATCTACGTACAAACCCACACATATGTCTACAAACCTCTAAGAGTATCAACCGTGACAAATGACGGGATCGAGCCCCGTCGTACCCCTGAATAAACATATACATATATCAGAGGATTTGCGTCAAAAGACTAGGCTCCGGAACAACGGAGCACTCCAAGACAGCTGAGTAGGAGCCCTAGGCTTGAGGATCACCAAAGTAAGAATCTGTACCTGCGGGCATGAAACGCGACCCAAGAAAGCGGGTCGTATGAAATATGTGCCGAGTATATAAAGCATGAAATACAAGAAGAAACAGATTATAACCGAAATAAGAAGTACGTAAAATGAGTACAATAACCCGTAATACCAAAATGCTTGCTTTTGAAACACAAATCATGCATATCAATATCATATATCATATCCGGCCCATTATAGGACTCGGTGAACATGGTCGCCACCCCGTCTTTGGTATCATAACACAAGATACCCGTAACACAAAGATAACTCCGTATCACGGCATAACTCCGTATCACAAAGATAGCCCCGTATCACAAAGATAGCACCATAACACATCATAACACCATAACACAAGATAACACCATAATATATATATATATATACCCAACCCTCTAGTGAGGGACTCGGTGAAAAAGGTAATAACAGTAAGCACGAGCAGAGTAGTGAGTAACCACATGCATATAAATCATCATTTGAGACTCAATAGATAAGTAAACTAACCAACGCTAGAGTATCAGGATGATAGCCATATTAAGTTCTCTCTAATTGTCATCACGAACTATATTAAGGAAAGTCTCAGGGGTCATAGTCATGTATCAAACAAATACGAGACAGCTTATGAAAGCTAAGGACGTTATTCATTATAGAATCCTTTAAGAATAGGAACTTTTATGCATCATTTACTATCCAAGTCATATAAAAGACTCAATGGCAATAGCTCGACTATCCTGAGAGTTCTAACATCAAGAAGCGAATAGGAATCATAAATCATGCTCGGAACTTATGAATAGAATTACCCCGAAGCTCATATCTTATCTTACTTTCATCTAGGACATGCCAAAAGAAAGAAGGGATAGGCTTTACATACCTTTAGCGCTTATTCGCGACACAACCCGTATACGCTGCCCAATAGTACCTCAACCTATATTAAGACATCAAGAACTACGGTTAAGCTACGGGGAAATTCAAAACGTATTCTAACGTTAGTAACTCCTTTCTAAATAATTTGATGACGTTTCCTTTACATTAAAACCAACCATCTACAACCAAGACAACATCAATGATTATACGTTCAAGTATCAATCTAGACTATTCAAACAGACTTCGAGAATCAACAACCGAGACTATTCCAAACATGCCCACATTCACAATATTCGACAACAATCCACATACGACTACTACATATTCAAATTGCTCTTGATGATTCATAATCGTAACATTTTCATCTAAACAACCTTACAACAGCCCAACCAACACACAATACAACATATAATCTTCCAAGTTCAACAAGAACAACAACAACACATTCTTTTCTTTCAAATTCATGAACTATACCAACAACCACACGTTATAACATTATTCACATAATTGCAAGAAACCTTACTAACATCATTTTAACCTCTACAACAGCCCACAACAATTGCAACTCCAACTTGAATCATTAAACCCTTCATTCTCATCTTAAAATCCTAACAACAACAACCAACATACCAAGTAAAATTAGTTCATCATTCCTACACAAAACATCCCCTACACGGCCTTAACACCAACATACATAATTTCATGAATTTCATCCATAACCACACATTACAACACGCTTAAACCATCCTCAATACATGTAAAAGAAGATTAAACCTTACCTTTAACACTTGGCTTCTCAACTTGGCTAGAATTTGTGCCTTGAATTAATACTTGTTCTTGTTGCCCTAGGATCAATCCCACGTTGCTATGCACCTTCCAAAGGGTTGACATGCTTGAAGAAAAGCTGATTTTTGATCAACAAGCTTGGAGCAATCCATGGCTAGCCATGGCCGAGAGCTCCTCTCTCTATCTCTAGGCTTTTTCTTTTTTTTGTTGAAGATGACAAATGATCTTATTAGTCATCAAATTGCCTTAAATATGGATCCTATAAGATGGACACATGTCCCACTCATGGCTTGAGCCAATCAAATTTGGCCATGCCATGGGTGGGACCCACACGGCCATTAACACTTAATTAGCATTAATTTAATATTAAAATAATCCCTAATCCCCACTTAATAATCCAATCATGGTTAATTAAGCCCTAATCTCCATTAATATTTCCATGCCAATTAAAATTGATAAGCACGTCGTGCATTAATAAAAATCGGGGATTAAAAGTCCTTATCTCATATCCATAATAATCTTGTCCTTGGACTTATGCCGATTAGCTTACGAATAATCCGTCGTATAAAAATACGGGATATAACATCCTTCCCCCCTTTAAAAAATTCATCCTCGAATGTTAAAGAAGTCCCATAAGGTTTTATAAAAATTCGGGGGAGTTTCCTTCATTGCTATAGCATGTAGTCTCATCTACCAATCAATATAGTCCAGCGAGGAATTTATATTACCTACAGGCATAGGGAACAAGTAAGGATACTTATTCTCCATCTCTTCCTTGGTTCCCCAAGTCATCTCCTCCCTGTTATTATTCTGCCACAACACTTTAACGGAAGCTACGTCTTTAGTACGCAACCTTCTCACCTGACGATCCAAAGATAACTACAGGGTTCTCCTCGTACGGTAATTCCTCCGTTACCTGGACATCATCCACGGGGAATACCCTAGAAGGGTCACCAATACATTTGCGAAGCATAGGCACATGAACACTGGGTGTACTGCTTCCAAATCAGATGATAGGTCTAATTCATAGGCAACCTTGCCTACCCTGCGAACAATCTGATAAGGCCCAATATACCTCGGGCTAATCTTCCCTTTCTCACCGAATCTCGTTACACCCTTCATGGGTGACACGTTCAAGAACACCCGATTACTAATTTGAAACTCTAAGTGTCGACGTTGATTACCTGTATATGACTTCTGTCGACTCTGGGCTGCTAATTACCTTTCCTGAATAAGCTTCACTTTATCAACAGTTTGCCGAACCAAATTTAAGCCAATTAACTTAGTCTCTCCGACATCGAACCCACTCATAGGTGACCTGTACTTCTTGCCATACAAAGCTTCACACGGTGCCCTCTGGATGCTAAAATGGTAGCTACTATTATAAGAAATAGTGGCAAATGGTCGCCCTAACTATCTCTGAAATCAATAATACAGGCTCGCAACATGTCTTCTAGCACCTAAATAGTACGCTCGGTCTGTCCGTCAGTCTGAGGGTGAAATACTGTGCTAAAATTCACTTGTGACCCCAATCCCTTCTGGAATGATCTCCAGAAGTTAGTCAGAAATGGAGCTCCTCCATCCGGGTATAACGTAGATGGGAACCTCATGAAGTCTCACTATCTCCTTGATGTATAACCTTGCATAGTCCTTAGTTGAATAAGTGGTTCTGACTAAGAGAAAATGGGTTGATGTTGTCATCCCATCCACAATAACCCATATAGAGTCATACTTCCGTGGAGTGCGAGGTAAGCTTGTAATGAAGTCCATATTCTGGAATCTTCAGCCTCATGTATTACTTCTCGACTCCTTTAAAAGACTTTAACTGTCACTCCACTTTTTATCTCTTAATCTCTATCCTTAGAGTTAGTTATCAAGTAGCGATGAAGTTCTCTCATATAATAACTTTACATAGTCGCTCAGTGCTTTAACTATCATCAGCTGGTATAATTCTGACATATATTTTTTTTGATTTGATATGTAAGTTCACTGTCATCAGTAACCAGCTTGTTCTGATCATCTCACTTAAACCATTCTATAATTCCCTTAACCCAACTTGTAACACTCTAGGCACATTATCTCGTGTCATTTCTTTATCTTTTATTCAAACTCTTCTATTGCCCCTTTGCTCAGATTTTGCTCTTAACTTTCCTGTCACACATTATGTTGCAATCTTTATAAGAACATGCGAAGGTGCTCAAATTAGCCCAAGAAATACCTTAGCATCGTTTCACTAATCTTTACATTTTACCTTGCCTTCTCCTCTCTTATCTTACAACCGGTATCGGGATACATCTTTGGTTCAACCATGGGCATGTCCTATTTTCCCTCAGTACTAATTCTATCTCGGTAATTTGGCTTAAACCATCATTACATCTTTCTGTAATGTACCCAAAATATCATAACTGCATTGTCATTATTGAATCCAAACTCCTCTTATCAAGTATTCACTCACTTGGTCTCATCCTTAGCATACAAATATTCGTAGGTTGCATAACTATTCTTGTACAACTTGTATAAAATATATCCAATTTTAGTCATAGTCTTTCATTCTCCTGGTTCATTCTGCTTTACATATCTTTTCCGTACTAAAATTCGCTCGTAGCCTATCTTGTCATATTCCTTTCGCTTCCTCCACTCACCCTTGGCTTTCTCTCTTCCTACTATAGGAGATTTTCTATCTCTTTTCTTTTGCTATTTGTAGGTCACAGTATCATTAGCGAACAACTATATTGCCAACATCTTAGCCTCTAATCCAAAGATAGCGTTGCTATCCTTCACAATATCTCTTAAGTTACTCGTTACCATTTGCTTGTCGTACTCTTACCTCTTTTATAGGCACCTACTTTCTAGTGTCATATCATTCGAGACCTCAACAAAATTTCTCAATACTGCCTCCAATACCACCCTGACTTCTGTTCATTTATTGCTAGCTTTTAGATCTTACTAACCTATTCCAGCAAGGGATCTCACTTGAAGTTTAAGCATCCATATCAAAGGTATTACAGTGTCAATTGTTTCCATCTAACACGTGCATTTCTTTCACCCACTTCCCCCCTTATGGGTGTACTTATACCATTATCCGTTTATATTCCACTCTATGTCCCTATTTCCAATTTCAAATTCATTTGATCCTTTTTCCAATTCACTTGGTATACTGTACCTTATCCATGTCTTTTCCTTATGATGCATAACTTTGATTATCCACGTACGAAACCTTAACAACATCACGAAGCGACGGGAACCTTTCTATATATATAGTACAAAATTTCATCTGATAATCTGTACTTGAGTAATGCGACCAATGTAACAACTCGTCCGAGGCCACGTTCCACTCATTCCAATCAATAGTTAATTAGTACTTGTAGTCGTTCCAATCTCAATTAGGCAAAGACTTATATTCCGACGATAAGTGTCCAAAGTTTTCTTGAAATATTATCTTTATCCCAACCTATATCATCTGTTTCCTTTGATAAATTTATAATACATCATTTCCTCCTCAATCCTACCGTCTTCGTCCTTTAAGGATTCCACTATTTTCGAGGTGAAGTCGTGTACACACGCACTCTCTTTTATGCCTTATGTCCTTTTTTTTTTTTTTTTTTTACCTTGTTATATGCTCAAGATCGACTTCAAACTTACTTAAAATCATATCAAGTTCATCTTAGCGATAGCCTTATCTTATCACCTTGTCGTCGTACTACACCTTTAAGTTCATAACTATATACTTCCCTTTCGTTCCATACTCATACTCAATTAATTATGTCTATCTTAGGTTCTTCCTTTAGAATTCCCTTATCATTTCTCCTGTCTATGTCTATCTTTTATTCTGGGCACGAGAAATCTTATGCCACCTCTGTATCCTTCGGAAAATGTCACTTCTACATAATCCTTTTCTCATTTTCAAACGTATTCTGTTCATCTATGTTTATTCTTATCATACCAGTCATTTTCTAGCACCCATTCTACCTCGTTACTTATCTTTCTATATCTTGGTTTTCCACAGTTCCGTTACTTATATTATTCGTGTCCTCGGCTATACATGTCATAACCTATTACTACACTGTTATCTCGTTTTCTTCTTATTTCCTTCCTTAAATTTACTCCTTCTTTTCTCGTGCTCGCTATCATTTCCGTTATCACATGGTCTTTATTCTGAACCTTCCCTATAGAAGGACTTTATAAGTCTTTCTTATTCGTTCTATAGCTCGTTTTTCCGTTTCACACTTACCTTTATATTCTGGTCACATAAATCACGTCATATCCTTGGCCACTTCCTCCCTAGGCTTTACTTATTTTCATAACAATCCTCATTATATTCACATTATATCCTGTTCGTATTCAATCCTATAGTGTAACACTTCTTAACCTTTTACCCTTTCTGGTCAATCTTATCCTTAATATCTCACAAGCTGTCTTATCAATACATTCATATCCGTCACAATTCTTTTCCCTCTGTACTCTTGTCTCAATCATACTATTACTTCTTTTGACTATAAACTCGTCATAATTTATCCTTGTTAATCAACTCAGTTGATAACTCGATATAACTCTCTATTAAGATTTACCAGCCCTTTTCTAAGCCATTTCTTATTATCACAAGCCCTTCCAAATTGTCCTAGCATTCCTTTTTACCATAACAGTATCGACCTCCTAATTACTATTACCATCAATTCAGCAATTAACTTATTTCTCGAGGTCAGCCATACTCGTAGTTTAGTCAAATCTTATCATTACTGTTGGTACGACTTTTCAAGTCATATCACAAACCTATATCTCATTCTCTTTTTATTTCTAGGAAAATTTTGGCAGAGTTTCCTCTGTATTTCTTACCATCTCGAAACATGCACGCAGGAAATACCAACAGTGCCTCATAGGGCCAACATATATATATACATCATATCATATCACAGCCACACAGGGCTCCCAATATCAACAACAGTACGAAAATGATGAACTTACCTCGTGTGTTCTTGTCCAACTCAAACTGCACCTGTTACACTTTCCTGTTTACTTTCCCTTTCAATGTTCAACTTTACATTTCAATCGCACCTCAATGTCTTACCCGACATATACCTTTCGTACCTTTACTTACCTGCGTGCTTTGTAACTTCCAATGTCGTCAGTCGCCTTCTTCTGTCGATGTCGTTCTTCTGCTGAAATCAAAGGTTAGCATAAGAAATCTCATTTCCTATGGCTTGGCTCTATCGTACGATCTTAGATATGAAAGAAAGGTAACATCCTAAATGTTCTGTAGCTTCCTGTTTATAGATGTGGTGCACAACACACCGATAAACAAGACTCTACTAGATACGGTCTGAAGACACTCCGAGGATGAACTACTCTGATATCACTTTTGTCACGACCCAACCCCGTAGGCCGTGACTAGTGCCCGAGTTGGACACTCGTATACACCTGATAACCATAATCGTCCACAACTAGTATAATAAAGAACTTATATATATAGGAAGGCATGACGTCGTCTCAAAACTGTCGCATATATATATATATACCACAACAACTTGTCTCCTGAGGAGTTACATGTTATATCCGGCATTTTTGCGTATGCAAAAAAAAATTGGAAGTAACCTTGACTTGCAAGAAATGGGGCCAAGTTGGATTTTTCTTAGTAGGCGTATGTCGGTTAGGGAAACTTGAATGTGGAAACAATGGAGAAGGCCTAAGGGCAAATTTGGAATTTTGGAAATTTGTTTCGGGAATTGCAAAATGTGGTTCATGAGTTATTGGGCCAAAAAAAATAATAATAAGAAATCAAGGCCCAAGTGGTGAAGGTGGCCGGCCATGTATAGGCCCAAGTCCACCCAATTAATGAAAATATTCCATGTGCCATGCATGTGACATATTAAGGGGATAAATATATATGTCTTCCTCTCTAGAAATTTCAAGACAAATCAAAAGAAATCAAGAAAACACAAAAGAAGGGCCTCTCGGCCGAATAGAAAAGGAGAGAAAAGAAGATTCCAAGGCTTTAAATCTTGCTTTCAAAATTGTTCTCTTGTGGTATTTATATCAATTCAAGGTCCCTCTACAACGTGGTGCAACTATTTCGGAAGATAACACATTGGTTTTGTCGTTTGGACACGGTAGTGGAGTGAAGAAACTTGAAGAAGAAGGTAAGAATTCATCCCTTCTAATTATGTTATGATGGTTAGTTAATGTTGTAGTATGTAGAAATGAGAAGAAACTATGAAAATATGGAAGTTTGCATGGTAGGTGTTCATGCATGTATAGGGCCGTATGTGTGTGTGTTTGTACAAAGGAGATGTGTTGAATTTTATGTTGTAATTTAGTGTGTTTATGGTGTAATCTATGTTGGAAGTGAAAGTGGAATGAATTTGATAGAAGTTGGAAAAAAGGAGGGTTGGCCGTGAGCCATGAGAAAATGGAAATGGAAACGAATTGTTGTGTTTGATATGTTAGTCGTGTCGTTATGATTCTTATGACATCAATGAAGGTTTAATGGGTTGAGTTAGTATTGACTTGAAAGTATGAAGTTGAAATGAGAATTTTGGCCTTATGTTGGAAACTTGTATATTGTATATACCTTATGTATGTTTGGTGAAAAATGGTATGATATGCCTCCGAATTATGTTGTAGTGGTCTTAAATGAGTAAATGAATATGAGAACGTCGATGTTAGTTTGCAAATGTGAAGTTAGTTTGGAAGTTGTTGCTTATGAAGAAAGAAGACTATTTATGTTATGTTGTGTTTCATTGTGATTATTGATGTTGTTGTTGGGTTGTTGCTGGTTGTTTTGAGCCGAGTTGAATCTCGGGGGTGTCATATGTGTAGGGGAAGCGCCGAAATTTCGGTAGCCAAGTATAGACCAAAGTTGAAATGTTAGCTTTCATGAATAGTAATCGGTAAGAGTTACCATTTGCAGATTTCGACGAAATTGGAAGTGAAACCAAGCGAGCATAAGGCGTAATTGAGGTATGTAAAGCCTTCCCTATCTTTCTTTGGCATGTTACGGCGTAACGGGCTCGACAAACGAGCCTCGATGACACTTCTGCTTCCCATAATTCGAGATTGAAAATAGCGCCAAATCATTCAGTAAGATTGACCCAATTCCTTCTAAAATGACCTATAGTATGCAACTTCCATAAATGAAGTCGAAACATTTTAAGATGATTATGGACGACTCCCTAAGGTTTATTATCCGTAATTTACGTACTTTACTACGGTTGGGTCCGAGGTGGGCCCACAATA
The DNA here is from genome assembly GCF_029784015.1 of Lycium ferocissimum. Classification (NCBI taxonomy): domain Eukaryota; kingdom Viridiplantae; phylum Streptophyta; class Magnoliopsida; order Solanales; family Solanaceae; genus Lycium; species Lycium ferocissimum. The sequence goes on along the minus strand of NW_026726261.1, from coordinate 21,924 downwards.
CCCTGATACTCCCGGTATGGTTCGAATTGATCTGTTTCTGCTCGTTTTTCATAAGTAACTCTTAATTATGTTTCCATCCGCTAACTAAAGAGTATTATGACCATCTATCTGAATCTCGATATTAGTCTGACATCTGGAACGATTCTGGACACTCTGTTCTGATATAATCTGACTACTCTGATTCGATAAAAATCTCCGAACTATTTCGGTTTATTAAGTCCGTCTGTCGGTCCGTATGCATATGGTTTCTCATTTGTCCGTATCGTGGATGCCTCAACGCTTCCTTCACCGCGCCGGAAGCCGGGTTCCGTGATTCGTGTACCTCACCGCATTGTTCACCGCGTCCCTCGATTGTGCGGGCGGGATCCGTCCGTATCCGATATGATCCGATTATGTGATATTATGGGGATGGCGGCCAGATGGCATTTGATCCGGTCTATGTCCACCGCGTCCCGTACTACGGTGGGTTCGTTACCGCGTCCCTTATTAAAGGGCCGGATCCGTCCGTATGTGATGGAGATTTGATATCCGGGTATGTACGTCCGTATATGATTATGACTCGCATGCATGGCTCTGTCTAGCCAATTACGTACGTCCGATTCGGACTCGATTCTCGTCCGACATATATTTGAGATCCGGTTTTGTCCGAAGGTCCGTCCGTCACATTATCGTATCTCTGATCCGCATTGTGCCTCCATAGTCCCGCAATTAGTAAATCCGACATAATAAGATTCTCGTCCGTACGCACCGTAAGTCCGACCGCTATGATTATTCCGTACGCTCAAACTCGACTCCGCTACGAATCCGATCCTGTCCGCTTATTTCTGTATTTCCGTCTGTTACGATTTTACATATCTGACTCTGGTTATTTTAATTATGTATGTTATGTTTCCGCTTTACATACTCGGTACACCTTCGTACTGACCCCCTTGCTTCTCGGGGCCGTGTTACACGCCCACGTGCACGACGCGCGCACGTGCACGCCGCCGCACTTTAAGTTATCGTCCGTTGTTTCGGAGAGCTCCTTTGATCCCGAGTCGATATTTTTGGTATATATATTTCTCGTTGTATGTATGTTGTATATATGACTATTTGGGTACGGCGGGGCCCCGTCCCGTCTCTCTCGATTCTCGTTCTATATGTTAGAGGCCCGTAGACATGTCCGTGGGTGTGGTTATGTCCGTACGCTATATGCACGTATATATGTTCGGGCGGTTTATTCACCGCGGCAGCCTTGTCGGCTCGCCTATATATATGTATATGGCTATATGGGCCCTGTGTGGCCTCTGTTGGTATTTTCTTTGTGCAGGTAAATTTTGGTTAGTAAGAAAAACAGAGGAAACTCTGCCCAAATTTTTCTAAATATCTGAGTTATTATTTGTGGCTTTTGGTACGTACGGGTGTCCAGTTCGGGCGCTAGTCACGGCCTACGGGGTTGGGTCGTGACATTACAACTTTCAACAGATAATATCACACATAAGCCGGCAAGGCTGTCATAATATAGGGGAACGTTCCAGCCATACACGAGCCAACAAGGCTACCATAACACACGGCTTCCAAAACATATATATATATATCTACGCAAGCCGACAAGGCTGCCACTACGAATGTGAACGCCCCAAAACATAAGTCATATATACACAACTAAACAGTAACTACGTACAAAGCCACACATATGTCTACAGACCTCTAAGAGTATCAACCGTGACATATGACGGGACAGGGCTGTCACACCCCGATCCTACTAGGGTGTGATGGGCACCCGACCCCATATGTGGAGCCGAGCGAACCCGCTGACTCTTATTGCACGTATGAACTACACCGTTTTTTTTTTCCAACTAGCAATAACATAAATAGTACAAATATGAACATAGGCTAATAAGCTTTGCGATCATACTATACAAACCCTACGGGGACAATCGTGAGTACAATAGCTACCGTACACATCCGTCTACGAGCCTCTAAACATAGTACACATATACATAGAAAGGGCCGAGTACCGCCGTGCCCGAATATATACACAAAAGTAATACCAAGGGACCGGGCTCCGAAACAACCGGAGCGCCGCAAAAATGCCGCCGAGAGACTCCTAGAATCGAGATCCGAGTCCTCGACCGAATGCGGCATGAAACGCAGCGCCCACATGAAGGGGCGTCAGTACGAATAGTGTACCGAGTATGTAAGACATGGAAAATAACATAAACAAGAGCATAGATTATAAGTAACAATATCGTGGGGGTCATGGATATATACTGAGATAAGAAAGTAACCTGTGCATAGGAACACCCCTTTCGTACCGGATACCATGCATGCTTGTTGTCTTTTTAGAAAAAGAATATTTCTTTTCATAGTCATAGAAAACAAAATTTATGTCATATCATAGTATCAAAGCATAGCATAGTATATCATAGTATCTTAGCATAGCATAGTAAATCATAGTATCATAGCATAGTATAGTATATCATAGCACCGAACAATGTCGGCTCGCCCACATAGTATAATTCCCGCGTCTGGGCATCCCGCGTCCGGGATGATATCAAGTCAAGTACGGATACATGCACCGTGAGTAACCCGCGCCATAGCGCTCTCTATCGCCCTTTTTCCCGAGTTTTCCCCAAATATATTTTTAAACACATATGTATATATGTATACCATAGCATGCAGGGGAGCCCAAGGGAAATCATGTACTTATCGGAGTGACGTAGGGTCGGGAACCTCCGATTATATTATAGAATAATTAAGGGCGCTTATCTCACCTTGAAGGGATGATTAAAATAAGGCGAGACTATTAGTGGAGAGCAATATCATGAGAAAGTATAACATAGGATCATAGGGCATCGTTCGTGTACTTAGAATCTTTAAAGGAAAACACTATTTATGAGTAGAGCCGAGGATTCAAGAAATAGTTTAACGTTCTCATCTCGGCATTGGAATCATAGACTTGGAACCTTTAATCGTAGAATCATCATTTTTTTTTTCATCATAGAGTCATAGTCGTCGTCTTAGTCATTAAGGCTTGCAATATTGTAAAACTTAGTTTTTGGAGAAAAACGAATAATTTGGAAAACATTTGTAAACTTTTAGGAAGGAAAATCATGTTTTGGAATCGAGGGATTAGTTAAAACAACTATGATTTAGTAGTTAAAATAATAACCAAAAACTTTTCTTAACTATAGAATGAAAATAAGTCAATGGGGACAATAGGAAAGAATTCCGGAATAGTGGGCCCACCTCGAGTCAAATGAGGCGGCATATCAAATTTACGTATATTACAATTCATGGCGTCACTTGGGAAGGTCTTAGGATGATCGAGTCCTATTTATGTAAGTTCTGGATGTCCAAGAAGTTTTTCCAACATTTTATGCAAGTTCTAATTCAATTCTACTGAATGAATAGTAACTATTTTCAATCTTAGATTCCGAGAAAAGGAATGGTCCTCGGGACACGTAGTCGACTTAGTACGTCTAAGACATGCCATAGAAAGAAGGGTGAAGCCTTACATACCTCTTTTCGCTCCTTATGCTATTCCAAATTCAAGCTCCAACTTCGCCGTAATCTACAATTTGGTCATGTTTACCAAATGTTAGTTCAAGTGTCTAGAAGTAAAATCTCAAAGCGACACTTGTCTACCGAAATTTCGGCAAAGACTTCCTCTCGTAAATACATCATTCCCCAAGAATCATCTTAGCCAATTCTCATCAACAACAATCCGGGAATTCAACCCGGCCAAACTAGCAATCATAATATCGCAACCATAATAACAATTTCCAATTTCAATCCAAGATACATTCTAACAACTTAATCAATATACTACTTCCATCAAGACCTTCCAACTCCAATGAAAGCAATAACAAACTAATAATTCATATACCAACGATATCATACAAGTCTCATTATCTTCCATGCATGCAAGAACATTATATTCAATTCAAGTACTTCAATCACAAGTCTCCAACTTCTACAACTTTACAAGATTATTATGCATTCATTAGCAACATAGCATCCACAACACAAACAACAACCACACGGCCAACATCAAACATACACAACTACATCCTCTCCAAAATCATTCAATTTCCTTTATCCACTTAGCATCTACAACAATAACAATCAAACACTAAGTAAAATTATTAGCACATGATCCCTACACATACATGCTCATGCACGGCCACACCCCTATTTTCATACTCTTCATGAATTCCATCCATTTTTGTACACTACAACATGCACCAACACACAACATGGAATTAACTCAATCTTCCATGCAACACAACATACAACACACACACACACTCACGGCTTGGCCATACAAGTCACGGCCACACACTCACACCTCCATAGCACATGAATTTCATCCATCTTTATACTCCACAACACACTTAAGCATTCATAATATACAAGAAAAGGTGCAAATCTTACCTTTTTACTTTGAATCTTCACTTAGCTACAATTGCAACCTTATCAAGATTTGTGCTTCCCTTGCTCCAAAGAACTCTTTACTATGTTAAGGACCCTCCAAGGAATTGTTTGGCTAGGAGAAACAAGTTGAAACTCTTCTCTCTTCTTTTCTTTTTTTTTTCCTCAAAGTGGCCGAATGGCCATGGTTTCTTTCTCTCCTCTCTTTCTTTTTTTGTTCTTGAATTTTCTAGTAACTTAGGGAATAAGGATGACTTAGTCATCTCTTATAATTATAAATTAAGCCCCTCATGGGCTTGGATCCATGCCCCATGGCCGGTTGGGCCTCTATATTCTTTTAAAATTTCCAAGCCCAATCAATTCATGCCCATTCCTTGTAGTTCATGCAACTATTTTTTTTTTTTCCAAAGTCCAAATTTACCCTTCGTCTTCCTCCATAATTCCACGAGGCATATTGCGAGTTTCCCTTTATGCCCTTGGCCTTTCTTGATAATTCCGCTTCTAAATGCTTCATAAGCCATTCATATGCTTAACAAAATAAAATGAGGCCTCGCTTGTTGTCTTCCCGCGATTATCTTGAATTATCCGAACGCACAAAATGCGGGATATAACAAGGGCCCCGCCGTACCCCTGAATAAACATATACATATATCAGAGGATCTGCGTCAAAAGACTAGGCTCCGGAACAACGGAGCACTCCAAGACAGCTGAGTAGGAGCCCTAGGCTGGAGGATCACCAAAGTAAGAATCTATACCTGCGGGCATGAAACGCAGCCCCCCGAAGAAAGAGGGTCAGTACCGAATATGTACTGAGTATATAAAGCATGAAATACAAGAAACGATTATAACCGAAATAAGAAGTACGTAAAATGAGTAAAATAACCAGAATACCAAAATGCTTGCTTTTGAAACACAAATCATGCATGTCAATATCATATATCATATCCGGCCCATTATAGGACTGGGTGAACATGGTCGCCACCCCGTCTTTGGCGTCATAACACATCATACTCCAGAACACAGCATAACTACGTATTACGGCATAACTCCGTATCACAACATAGCCCCGTATCACAAAGATAGCACCATAACACATCATAACACCATAACACAGTATAACACCATAATATATATATACCGTACCCAGCCCTCTAGTGAGGGACTCGGTGAAAAAGGTAATAACAGTAAGCACGAGCAGAGTAGTGAATAACCATATGCATATAAATCATCATTTGAGACTCAATAGATAAGTAAACTAACCAACGCTCGAGTATTAGGATGATAGCCATATTAAGTTCTCTCTAATTGTCATTACGAACTATATTAAGGAAAGTCTCAGGGGTCATAGTCATGTATCAAACCAACGCAAGACAGCTTATGAAAGCTAAGGACGTTATTCATTATAGAATCCTTTAAGAATAGGAACTTTTATGCATCATTTACTATCCAAGTCATATAAAAGACTCGATGGCAATAGCTCGACTATCCTGAGAGTTCTAACATCAAGAAGCAAATAAGAATCATAAATCATGCTCGGAACTTATGAATAGAATTACCCCGAAGCTCATATCTTATCTTACTTTCATCTTGGACATGCCAAAAGAAAGAAGGGATAGGCTTTACATACCTTTAGCGCTTATTCGCGACACAACCCGTATACGCTGCCCAATAGTACCTCAACCTACATTAAGCCGTCAAGAACTACGGTTAAGCTACGGGGAAATTCAAAACGCATTCTAACGTTATTAACTCCTTTCTAAATAATTTGACGACGTTTCCTTTACATTCAAACCAACCATATACAACCAAGCCAACATCAATGATTATACGTTCAAGTATCAATCCGAGACTATTCAAACAAGACTCGAGAACACTCCGGACAGCCCGTACAATATTCCAAACAGCCCACATTCACAATATTCGACAACAATCCACATACGACTACTAAATATTCAAATTGCTCTTGATGATTCATAATCGTAACATTTTCATCTAAACAACCTTACAACAGCCCAACCAACACACCATACAACATATAATCTTCCAAGTTCAACAAGAACAACAACAACACATTCTTTTCTTTCAAATTCATGAACTATACCAACAACCACACTATTATATCCCGTATTTTGTGCATTGGGACAATCCGGATTAACTATGGAAAGTTAGGGACAAAACCATTCCGGGATACAAAGTCGGGACTTTTGACCTTCGATTTGATTTTGAGACATAAGTTGTTCATGAATTTGTTGGTATGGAACAATTGGGAAAATTTGGGACCAAAATTGTAGTATTGGAAAGTTGAAAATCATGCAAAAATTGGCCCTTGGCCGTGTGGCTTGTTGGATGGTCCCACACATTTTGTGTCCAATTTTAATTGCTCCAACACATATGTGTGGGCCATAGACACTTGTGTGAATCATGTGGGAGCTTAAAGGATGACTTCTAAGTCATCTTTCCTCATTTACACTTAGCAAAAAAAAAAAAAAAACAAGAAGTTGAAGAACAACAACTTGAACCTCTCGGCCAAGAGGGAGGAAAATCAACTTCAAATTGAGCCATCCCAAAATTATTTTGTTGATTCAAATCCACTAATTGGAGGTCACTAAGTAACGTGGAAGTGTTGTTCGGGTCATCCAACCATTCGTTGTGTCAATTGCAAACCCTAGCCTATTTGTGGAGTTGAAGAAGAAAGGTAAGAATTGATCATGTTTTATATGTTATAAAGGTTGTATGCATGTTGTAGTATGTTAAAATGGATGAATATCATGAAATATAGTAAGTTGGAATTGAGGCCGTGTATATGGGGTTTGGCCGCGTGATGTGTATGTTGTGATTAAGTGATGAATTAAGTTCTATGTAGTATGTTAATTGTTGTAGTGTGAAGGAATGAATGAGAATTATCAATATGTGCATGTTGGTATGTTGGCCGAATGTAACCTCCCATTTATGTGACAAAGAATGAATTAATATCGCTTAATGTTTTAGTTGTTATCGTTATGAATTCCATGATGAGAATGAGAGTTAATGACTCAAATTGATGTTGTAATTGTTGCGGACTGATTTGGAGGTTATTGTACATTTGATGTAACTTGTATAATTATAAGAATGACATTGTTAGAATGTGGATTGTTGGTGCAAATCATGATTTGGAAATGAGGAGTGTGTTATAGTGAGGTTCTCGGGTTTGGGGACTATTTTCAGGTAAATTGGAGCAAGTGTTGGATTGTTGGAAATATTGTATGAATTGTTTAAGATGTTCTTGAATGTTGTTGTTATGGGTTCGGGTTAGTTTTGGAATGTATGAGCGTTGATGTTAGCTTGAATGTAAGCCGTTGAATTGAATATATTGAAAGTTGTTGAATGATGTAAAAGAGAGTTACTAATGTTATATTGCCTTTCGGATTGATTATTAATGTTGCTATGTTGGTTGTTGATGTTGTTGTTGTTGATTTGGCCGAGTTCAATTCTCGCGGTTGGTCTATTTACAAGGGAAATGCTGCCCAAATTTCTATAGAATTAAGGGCTAGTTTGGAATGAAATGCCCAAATGTCTATAGCTAATGTTTGGCATATTATGACTTATTTGTAGACCTTGGGCAGCCCGAGATGTAGGTTGGAATTAGCTTGAGTTTGGATTTGCGTTGAGAGCGATCGAGGTATGTAAAGCTTACTTTTCCTTCTTTTGGCATGCCTTAGTTACGAATAGGCTATGACACGAGCCTCGAGGAAATCCTATTCTCGCAATCCGAGCATGTTTATGGCTCTTATTTGTTTCTTGGAATTCGTATGTTGATATGATGAAATATTGGCCCTTATGTCTTTGGAATATTTGATTTTCAAATTTTGCATAACAAGTTTGGCTTTTAAAGAATTCCGCAACTACGAACGCCCGTATCTTTCACAGAAAGGCTCGGATTGCCTCGATATGCTCGTAGGTGATGGTATGGTGTATGATGAGTATGTTTTTCATAGGCGGGCCCGACTCGGGTCGACACCCGTCCGTGGGTCCCGCGACTCTTCTTTTTATAATCCTGACGACTTTTGAAAGAATTCGATTTGGTTTTTATTCTGATTTCAAGTACGATCAGGTTACTTATCTTTCGAGTTTGTAATAATGGTTCGATAACATGTGATGACTATGGCTTTCGTAGGCGGGCCCGGATTGGGTTGACGCTCGTCCGTGGGTCCCGCGATCTTCTTTTGTATGATTCTGATGGCTCTTTGAAAAGAACTTAATATGACTACCTTTCTGACCCCCGAGTATGATTATATATTTGTCTGTTGAGTCTGAAATAATGATTCGTATACCTATGATTCCGATACGTGACTATGGATTCTGAAGTTCGGTCTGATATGTTCCCGAGTGATATTCGGAGGAAATTTGATTTGGCTATTGTCTTGGTTTGGAAATAATAGTTCGCTTTGGTTATTCTATTGGGTTTGTAATAATGATTTGTATGCCGGTACGTGATATTGCCGCTGGGTATTTGGCCGCGGTATGTTATGTGATATAGCCGCTGGGTATTTGGCCGCGGTATGTTATGTGATATTGCCGCTGGGTATTTGGCCGCGGTATGTTCTGTGATATTGCCGCTGGGTATTTGGCCGCGGTATGTTATGTGATGTGATAGTGCCGCTGGATTTTGACCGCGGTATGTGGTGTGATACTGAGTCCTATACACAATTTGTTTTTCTTGAGAAAAAAATAATATAATAAATAAACATTTTGGTATTTTGGATATGTACTTACTTTCTGTACTTCCGTTTCGATTATGACTCAGATTTGATTACTGTATTTTTCTGCTTTGCATACTCAGTACATATTCAGTACTGACCCCCTTGGAATTCGGGGGCTACGTTTCATGCCCGCAGGTACAGACGTACAGTTCGGTGATCCGCCAGTCTAGGACACCTATCCTGCTGTTGGAGAGCTCCCTTTATTCCGGAGCTTACATTTTGGTACATATTCTCCCGTTGTGTATGTATTTGTGCATTCAGGGGTACGGCGGGGCCCTGTTCCGTCATATGACTCGGTTGATCTGTACTAGAGGTCTGTAGACATAGATGTGGGTTATGTACAGTTTTGTTCGGATGCGTTGAGTAAGTTGTGTTTGGGCGGCCCATCCGCCGTGGCAGCCTTGTCGGCTGCGTGTATGTATGTTTTGCTACGCTATGTATATTATGATAGCCTTGCCAGCTTCTGTGCAGTATATGTTTGTATGCGTCAGTTTGGAGCCACGTACGATGCGGTTATGTACAAGTCGTTTGTATGCCGAATCTGGTTAGTGAGCGCGTATGGGTGCCCAGCTCGGGCACTAGTCACGGCCTATAGGGTTGGGTCGTGACAGAAGTGGTATCAGAGCAGTTCGTCCTCGGAATGTCTACAGACCGTGTCTAGTAGAGTCTTGTCTATCGTTGTGTTGTGTACCACATCTATAAACAAGAGGCTACGGGACATTTAGGATGTTATCTTTCTTTCTGATCTTAGATCGTGCGATAGAGCTGTATTATCAGGATGACCCCTCCCTACCGGATTGTTATGATTTCATCGATGCCTCCGAGGAAGGCCACAGCTGCCCAGAAGGGCAAGTCTACGACGGCCTTTCCGAGACCGGCGGCCCGGATAGCTACTAGGGCCCGTGCCCAGCTTGAGCCGGAGATTGTGCCTCCGATGGCTGGTTCTGCTACCCTGCCAGTATCAGAGGGATTTGGAGCGACCCGAAAAGGTTCCATAGCACGGGGGCGGCTCCACCGCCGGCTCCCGCGAGCGCCGATGCTGTACCTCCGGCCCCCCCGGCCCGGGGGCGGATGATGGGACCTGCGAGAGGCGATCCGGTTATTGACTCGATTGGTAGCGGGCCGGGTTCACGGACGAGGGAGTAGGGGATGATCGTGTGAACGGCGCGATAGTCGGAGGGCCCGTGATTTTCACTTTGTGGCCCACGAGTTTTCGGGTCAAAGCCCGCGAGAGGACCCTCGGGGAGTTCATCCGGCGGATGCGGCGTACCTTGCGATTGATCGGTGCTTCCGAGACAGAGTCGGTTGAGATGGCATCTATCGGTTGCACGATGTAGCGGCTAATTGGTATGAGTCTTGGATCTTTGTCTAGAGCGAGGGTGCCCTCCGGCCATATGGAGCGAGTTTACGAGAGGCCTTCAGGCCCATTTTCTACCTCCGAGAGATGAGGCGGGCCGGGGGTAGACGATTCTGCTTTGTTGAAGTAGAGGGCGAGAGCGTCCGGAATATAGCACTCGGAGTTCGATTCGCTGGCCAGATATGCGCCCGTTTATGTGACTGATATGACTGACCGGATGCACCGGTATGTGATAGGGCTGGATGACTACTTGGTTGACAGTTGTACGGTGATGGCGGCCCAGTCAGGGATGGACATCGCACGAATTCAAGCACATGCCCAGGGTATGGAGGAGCGACACAGAGGGCATCAGCCTGACAGGGATTACGATAGGGGCCAGCCCAAGAGGGCCAGATCCGCGGGATATTCGCAGGAGTCTCGAGGGCGGGCGGCCTCGGTACATACATAGCGAGATATCCTCCCCGGCCATACAGTACACCCCCGGCTCCCCGTGGGAGACCGGATGGTGCGGGGTATTTAGAGGCGAGGCGAGTTCCGGGGCTTCGGGCTCACGGATGGATGGAGATTCCGGCCGGTGGAGGCCACCCACCCTTGCCCGATGTCCTCAGCGTAGGGGATGCCACTCGGGGAGTTTTATCGTGCCACGGGCGCTTGCTTTATCCCCACCGTGCCATATAGGCCACTTTATGAGGGATTGTCCACTCGGGGGGGGTGCGGGGGAGCGGCTCGGCCTACCGGGTCGGTTGTCGGTTCGTCTTCCCCGCCCACGTATCTATGCGCCCGATGGGGCAGGGCATACCGACCCCAGCAGGCCATGGCGGAGCCCCCAGTTCTAGCGGTCCATCGAACCGCCTATATGCATTGACCCGTGGACAGGATCAGGAGGCGCCACCGGACGCGGGTACAGGTAATCTAGACTTCTTAATTGGTTATGCTAATTAATGTATGAGCTGTATGTGATAATCCATTTGAGAGAAACTCCCCCGAACTATTTGTAAGACCCATAAGGTTAGTTTAACATTCGAGGACGAATGTTCTAAAGGGGGGGAGGATGTTATATCTCGTATTTTGTGCATTGGGACAATCCGGATTAACTATGGAAAGTTAGGGACAAAACCATTCCGGGATACAATGTCGGGACTTTTGACCTTCGATTTGATTTTGAGACATAAGTTGTTCATGAATTTGTTGGTATGGAACAATTGGGAAAATTTGGGACCAAAATTGTAGTATTGGAAAGTTGAAAATCATGCAAAAATTGGCCCTTGGCCGTGTGGCTTGTTGGATGGTCCCACACATTTTGTGTCCAATTTTAATTGCTCCAACACATATGTGTGGGCCATAGACACTTGTGTGAATCATGTGGGAGCTTAAAAGATGACTAAGTCATCTTTCCTCATTTACACTTAGCAAAAAAAAAAAAAAAAAAAAAAAACAAGAAGTTGAAGAACAACAACTTGAACCTCTCGGCCAAGAGGGAGGAAAATCAACTTCAAATTGAGCCATCCCAAAATTATTTTGTTGATGAAAATCCACTAATTGGAGGTCACTAAGTAACGTGGAAGTGTTGTTCGGGTCATCCAACCATTAGTTGTGTCAATTGCAAACCCTAGCCTATTTGTGGAGTTGAAGAAGAAAGGTAAGAATTGATCATGTTTTATATGTTATAAAGGTTGTATGCATGTTGTAGTATGTTAAAATGGATGAATATCATGAAATATAGTAAGTTGGAATTGAAGGTTGTGTGTGTATATGGGGTTTGGCCGTGTGTGTGTATGTTGTGATTAAGTGATGAGTTAAGTTCTATGTAGTATGTCAATTGTTGTAGTGTGAAGGAATGAATGAGAATTATCAATATGTGCATGTTGGTATGTTGGCCGAATGTAACCTCCCATGTGTGACAAAGAATGAATTAATATCGCTTAATGTTTTAGTTGTTGTCGTTATGAATTCCATGATGAGAATGAGAGTTAATGACTCAAATTAATGTTGTAATTGTTGCGGACTAATTTGGAGGTTATTGTACATTTGATGTAACTTGTATAATTATAAGAATGACATTGTTAGAATGTGGATTGTTGGTGCAAATCATGATTTGGAAATGAGGAGTGTGTTATAGTGAGGTTCTCGGGTTTGGGGACTATTTTCGGGTAAATTGGAGCAAGTGTTGGATTGTTGGAAATATTGTATGAATTGTTTAAGATGTTCTTGAATGTTGTTGGTATGGGTTCGGGTTAGTTTTGGAATGTATGAGCGTTGATGTTGGCTTGAATGTAAGCCGTTGAATTGAATATATTGAAAGTTGTTGAATGATGTAACAGAGAGTTACTAATGTTATATTGCCTTTCGGATTGATTATTAATGTTGCTAGGTTGGTTGTTGATGTTGTTGTTGTTGATTTGGCCGATTTAAATTCTCGGGGTTGGTCTATTTACAGGGGAAATGCTGCCCAAATTTCTGTAGAATTAAGGGCTAGTTTGGAATTAAATGCCCAAATGTCTATAGCTAATGTTTGGCATATTATGACTTATTTGTAGACCTTGGGCAGCCCGAGACGTAGGTTGGAATTAGCTTGAGTTTGGATTTGCGTTGAGAGCGATCGAGGTATGTAAAGCTTACTTTTCCTTCTTTTGGCATGCCTTAGTTACGAATAGGCTATGACACGAGTCTCGAGAAAATCCTATTCTCGCAATACGAGCATGTTTATGGCTCTTATTTGTTTCTTGGAATTCGTATGTTGATATGATGAAATATTGGCCCTTATGTCTTTGGAAGATTTGATTTTCAAATTTTGCATAACAAGTTTGGCTTTTAAAGAATTCCGCAACTACGAACGCCCGTATCTTTCACGGAAAGGCTCGGATTGCCTCGATATGCTCGTAGGAGATTATATGATGTATGATGGGTATGTTTTTCATAGGCGGGCCCGACTCGGGTCGACACCCGTCCGTGGGTCCCGCGACTCTTCTTTTTATAATCCTGACGACTTTTGAAAGAATTCGATTTGGTTTTTATTTCGATTTCAAGTACGATCAGGTTACTTATCTTTCGAGTTTGTAATAATGGTTCGATAACATGTGATGACTATGGCTTTCGTAGGCGGGCCCGGATTGGGTTGACGCTCGTCCGTAGGTCCCGCGATCTTCTTCGTATGATTCGATGGCTCTTTGAAAAGAACTTAATATGACTACCTTTCGACCCCCGAGTATGATTATATATTTGTATAAGCATGAGTCCGAAATAATAATTCGTATACCTATGATCCCGATACGTGACTATGGATTCTAAAGTTCGGTCTGATATGTTCCCGAGTGATATTCGGAGGAAATTTGATTTGGCTATTGTCTTGGTTTGGAAATAATAGTTCGCTTTGGTTATTCTATTGGGTTTGTAATATGATTTGTATGCTTAGGTACGTGATATTCCTTCAATTTAGCCGCGGTATGTTATGTGATATAGCCGCTGGGTATTTGGCCGCGGTATGTTATGTGATATTGCAGCTGGGTATTTGGCCGCGGTATGTTCTGTGATATTGCCGCTGGGTATTTGGCCGCGGTATGTTATGTGATGTGATAGTGCCGCTGGATTTTGACCGCGGTATGTGGTGTGATGCGAGTCCTATACACAATTTGTTTTTCTTGAGAAAAAATAATATAATAAATAAACATTTTGGTATTTTGGATATGTACTTACTTTACGTACTTCCGTTTCGATTATGACTCGGTTTGATTCTTGTATTTTTCTGCTTTGTATACTCGGTACATATTCCGTCGACCCCTTTCTTCGGGGGCTGCGTTTCGTGCCCGCAGGTACAGACGTACAGTTCGGTGATCCGCCAGTCTAGGACACCTATCCTGCTGTTGGAGAGCTCCCTTTATTCCGGAGCCTACATTTTGGTATATATTCTCCCGTTGTGTATGTATTTGTGCATTCAGGGGTACGGCGGGGCCCTGTCCCGTCATATGACTCGGTTGATCTGTACTAGAGGTCTGTAGACATAGATGTGGGTTATGTACAGTTTTGTTCGGATGCGTTGTGTGAGTTGTGTTTGGGGCGGCCCATCCACCGTGGCAGCCTTATCGGCTGCGTGTATGTATGTTTTGCTACGCTATGTATATTATGAAAGCCTTGCCGACCTTCGTGCAATATATGTTTGTATGCGTCGGTTGGAGCCACGTCGATCGGTTATGAACGAGTCGTTTGTATGCCGAATCTGGTTCGGCGCGTATGGGTGCCCAGCTCGGGCACTAGTCACGGCCTACGGGGTTGGATCGTGACACACACGTTATAACATTATTCACATAATTGCAAGAAACCTTACTAACATCATTTTAACCTCTACAACAGCCCACAACAATTACAACTACAACTTGAATCATTAAACCCTTCATTCTCATCATAAAATCCATAACAACAACAACCAACATACCAAGTAAAATTAGTTCATCATTCCTACACAAAACAGCCCCTACACGGCCTTAACACCAACATACATAATTCCATGAATTTCATCTATAACCACACATTACAACATGCTCAAACCATCCTCAATACATGTAAAAGAAGATTAAACCTTACCTTTAACACTTGACTTCTCAACTTGGCTAGAATTTGTGCCTTGAATTAATACTTGTTCTTGTTGCCCTAGGATCAATCCCACGTTGCTATGCACCTTCCAAAGGGTTGAAATGCTTGAAGAAAAGCTGATTTTTGATCAACAAGCTTGGAGCTCTCCATGGCTAGCCATGGCCGAGAGCTCCTCTCTATCTCTAGGATTTTCCTTTTTTTGTTGAAGATGACAAATGATCTTATTATTCATCAAATTGCCTTAAATATGGATCCTATAAGATGGACACATGTCCCACTCATGCTTGAGCCAATCAAATTTGGCCATGCCATGGGTGGGACCCACACGGCCATTAACACTTAATTAGCATTAATTTAATATTAAAATAATCCCTAATCCCCACTTAATAATCCAATCATGGTTAATTAACCCCTAATCTCCATTAATATTTCCATGCCAATTAAAATTTATAAGCACTTCGTGCATGAATAAAAATCGGGGATTAAAAGTTCTTATCTCATATCCATAATAATCTTATCCTTGGACTTATGCCGATTAGCTTATGAATAATCC
Organism: Lycium ferocissimum; assembly: GCF_029784015.1. Lineage (NCBI taxonomy): Eukaryota > Viridiplantae > Streptophyta > Magnoliopsida > Solanales > Solanaceae > Lycium > Lycium ferocissimum. The sequence goes on along the minus strand of NW_026726261.1, from coordinate 6,272 downwards.
GTCGTATAAAAATACGGGATATAACAGTTAGTTATCCCAAACGACATTACCCGGAACTCGAAATGGCCGTATCTAGTTCTGAAGGCTGTCTTGGGAATATCTTTCTCCCTAACTCGCACTTGATGATGCCCGGACCTCAAATCTATCTTTGAAAACCATTTTGCGCCTTGTAATTGGTTAAATAAGCCATCAATCCTTGGAAGTGGATATTTGTTCTTGATTGTCACCTTATTTAACTGCTGATAGTCAATGCGCATTCGCAAGGAGCCATCTCTCTTTCGGACAAACAACACGGGTGCTCCCCACGGGGATGAACTAGGCCTAATAAAGCCTCTCTCAAGAAAGTCCTTTTAATTGCTCCTTCATCTCTTTCAACTATGCTGGAGCCATCCTGTAAGGAGGAATAGATATGGGCTTGGTATCCGGTAGCACGTCTATAGCGAACTCAATCTCCCGCTCCGGAGAGAGGCCTGGAAACTCTTTCGGGAATACATCCGGGAACTCATTCACCACGGGGACAGACTGGATACTTGGCGGTTCAGCTTCTACATCTTGAACCTGAACTAGATGGTAAATACAACCTTTGGTTATCATTTTCCTTGCCTCTAGATAGGAAATAAACCTACCTTTCAGGGATGCAGTTTTTCCTTTCCATTTTAAAACTGGTTCTCTCGGGAACTGGAAGCGAACCATTTTAGTTCTACAATCAACATTGGCATAGCAAGAAGCCAACCAATCCATGCCCATGATAACATCAAAGTCCACCATTTTAACTCATGTAAATCAACCATAGTACGATGGTCACAAATCATAACTACGTAGTTCTTATATACACGGCTAGCTATTACCAATTCATGAACGGGTGTAGATACCTCAAAACGTTTGATCAACTCCAATTTGACCTAAAATCGATCCGCAATATATGGAGTAACATATGAAAATATGGAGCCCGGATCTATCAAAGAATATATATCATGAGAAAATACTGATAATATACCTGTGATGACATCGGGGGGAAGACTTAAGATCCTAGCGTCCCGCCAAAATATAAACTGGGTGCTGAGGACCACTAGAACTGGGAGCTCTCCCTCTACATCTACCATGGCTGAATGGCGCATGCGAACCTGGCCCCATAGGGCATATAAATGATGAAGACCCAGCTACCGACACTGAAGGGGCCGGCTCTACCCCTGCTACCGACCGAGGGGTAATCATGCATGATATGGCCTGGCCGACCGCATGCATAGAAAACCTCTGAGCCTAGTCAACACTGGCCCCAATGTAACTTCCCGCACTAGGGGCATCGTGGCACGGGTGGCCTTGCCTGACCCAATTACCCCTGAACCGAGAACCTGAAGCCCTGAAATTCTAACTCTCCCAGAATAAGTAGATTTGTCAATTCCCTGGCCTGTAAATCGTGGAGGCGCACTAGTTATAAAAGGGCCTGAATGCCTAGAAAACTGCTGTCTTTGCCTGCCTCTAAACTCACTCACCGGGCCCGAAGATCTAGCCCTCTTGCTATACCCTCTATCATGCTCACTCTCACTTCTTTGCTGTTGTTGGCTTTCCTCCAAATTCTGGGCATGGGCTTGAATGCCTGAAATATCCATATTGTCCTAAAGGGACACAGTCAAGCATCTATCCACCAAGTGTGTCCCTAGGACTCTCACAAATCGGTGCACTCGATTACCCATATCTGCTACCATAGCCGGAGCATACCTAGCCAAAGAATTGAAGTAGAGACTATACTCTAAGGCACTCATACTTCCTTGCCTAAGATTCAAGAATTTATCAGCTCCATCCCGCCGAACCTCTGGAGGCAAATAATGCCGGAGGAAGGCATCCACAAATTCTTACCATACCGGGGGAGGTGCATTGACTCGCCGTGAAGCCATCCAAACCGTATACCAATGAACCGCGACTTCCCGGAGTCTAGAGGATGCTAACTCCACCAATTTCACATCTGAAGCATGCATTAACCGAAGTGTCCTCAACATCCTATCAATAAAATTTTGAGGGACCTTTTCCGACTTTGACCCGAAAAAGTTCGGAGGGTTCAAGCTAATAAAATCATGGGCCCTTACACTAACAGCCCTATCACCTTGCCCTGTACCTTGCCGCTGAGTCTGAACGGTAACCAACTAAGTAAGTAAATGAATGGCCTATTTTATAGCTTGGCCTGAAGCATCTGGTGGAGGAGCTGGAGGTGCTGGAGCTGGGACTGAGGCTTCCTCGTGCTTCTCAGAAATAGGCACTGAGCGGGAGGACCGAGATTGAGCGCATTCGGGACTCACCTTCCTCTATATCCATTGGCGGTATCTTTCAGCTGCCGCTTTTCATCGCCCGTCATGCCCTTTTGTTCGTAGCTTTTCTCTTTATAGGAGTTTCTGAAATACATAACACACGGTTAAGGTAAGAGAAGTCCTTATATCATGGCTCTATCGTACGATCTTATGAATAAAGAAGGTCATTCATTCCTAAAATGCCCGCAGCCTTCTGTTTATAAGTGTGGCGCGCAACACACCCATAACCAAGACTCTACTAGACACGGCTCGTAGGCACACCCTAGGACAGAACTACTCTGATACAACTTTGTAACGACCCAATCGGAGGGCCATGACGGGCACCCGGTGCTAACCCACCCGGGCACCTCTTATCGTACTCTCATAGTCATATCTAGGTGAGCTACATGGCTTACTCATAATTTTCATACGCCAATAGTGCTAATCTCATTGGGCAACAACAGATTTATATCATCGTCAATAACAATGCCCATATCCATATACACAAGCCGATGAGGCTATCAAAATGATATACAAAATATGAGCCGACAAGGCTGCAAGACATCTAAACATACACAATTGTCTATGAGCCTCTAAGAAGAGTAGGTAACAACATATAGGTGGGATAGGACCCCGCCATTCCCATATCTATGTACACAAAAGAATAATACCCAAAAGTCAGTAGGCCGGCATGAAATGGAGCTCCTCTACGTAGTCCACGAAAAGAAATTTATGGATCAAGCCTCGTCTCCCCGCCCACCGGCGGCATGACGGCGACCACAAACAAAAGGACGTTAGTACGAATAATGTACCGAGTATGTAAAGCATAATAAACATCATAGTAGAAGCATAAAGTTATAACACAAGAAATAGCATAAGATGGGAGAATCAGGAGGTAATAGAGTCATTTGTACCTTTAGTGGCCTTCATCAAATTTACTTATTTGTCTTTCATAGGGACCTTCCATTTCTAATGCTTACTTATGTACATACATACATATATATATTCGTATTCGTATTCATATTCATACCGTACCCGACCACAAAGGTTCGGTGATTCACATACCCAGCCATGACAAGGCTTGGTGATTATACATACCAGGCCCTACCAAGGCTCAGTGTTATCCATACCCAACTGTAGTGGTGTGCGCACGATAGGTATCATACCCGGCCATATAAGCTCGGTGTTACTTAGTAGTCATACATACTTAGACACATATACATAAGAGTCCATAAGTATCATCAATATCATTACCATCATTGCTTTCATCACATCTATCCTTAGAAGATCAACTATCATATGAGGGAGGAGAATAGTATCGTGAGTGTATCGAGGATGATGAGCTTTAGTAATTTCAGAGATAGAACCATTCGAAAGATATTATAGAACTCATGAGAGGGTATATAGCAAAGGAACCATGCCTTAATGAAAGAAGGGTTAGCCTTACATACCTCTTTGTCTTCTTAACTAATTAACGTTCACCGTCGAATCTTGAACAATCTACATTAGAAGGATTCATACCATAGTTAAGCCTTAATGATGCTCTTAAATTCAAAGTAGAATAATTCATGATCTAATGAAAATTGGGCAGCATTTCCCCTATTTCGTCAACTTCCACCATATTACAAAACAACTTCTAAACATCAATAATACACCCGCATATCATAATCAACTAATCACATTCCATTAAGCCTTCAAAATTCATCCTTATGTTCAACTTATACCAACAACCTCACACCTATTTTAGCACATTTTCATACAATGCTTCCTTATCACTATTACTACCTTCCATAACAAGATTATACCCATATCATACTAAGAATTATGACTAAATTTAGCTTACTACTCAAAAACATCATAAAAATTACATTGAGCCCTCATTTTCCACTTTCTTCTTCTACCCATGTTCTTCAACAACCAAGCATCCATGATAACATGAAATATGTATGAAAAATAACCTTTTATCTCATGGGAATGAGGTTTGTAGAAGCTACCAACTTAGGTGAAAATCCTAGCTTCAATACCCAAGAATCTCTTGTAGTCTACTGACCCTAGGAAGCCTTCTAACACATGAACACTTTGGTTCTTGCCTCTTGATCTTTGTTTTCTCTTGGATTGGGGTGCAATATGCTTGGAGAAGGGTTTTGAGCTCTCAAGACTTATTAAAGATGAAAAATGAAATAATTGAACAAAGGTCTTCTATTTATACAAAAACTAAAAATTCAGCCCGATGGACTTATACAGACCACTTATACGGTCCATACAATATTATACGGTCTGTATAAGTGGACCGTATAACACCACCATGGAAAAGTCCCTTTCTATAAAGGTGGAGTTATATGGACCTCCCTTATACAAATCGTATAAAGTTATACGGACTACATAAGTGGCCGTATAAAGTTATACGGACCGTATAACTCCTAGTTGTACGAAACTTTCTCTCGTTCATTCATTTGACTTCCAATCCTCATGGAACATCTTTGGCACTTACATAATACTTCATTAATCATACAATAGGCCCTATAGCAGCCCATCAAGATATTCTAAATAAACATTAGCTCAATTATAGCGAAAACCTTTCGGAACATGACTTATATTTCACTTCCTTCAACAACTAAATTTCACATATCCGTATGACTTCAAAATCTTATGGTACGCACTTTAAGATATCTAATACTTCCCTTACTCTGTAATAACTTCATGTTCATCATGAACTCACATTAGTCTATTTGCAAGGCAACAAACCTGAAATTTTTGAGGTGTAACAAGTTCGCTTTGTAATGATTTGTTCTGATTTTAGCGATGCCTCGTAAGAAAGCTACAGCAGGCCAGAAGGGAAAGGTAGTGGCTGGTGAGGCCACTAATGGGTGCTCAGTAGGCTACCAGGGCTCGGGGCGAGTCCCAGAGTGAGAGCCCATCTCAGAATGCGCATACCCCGCCTCTAGCACACCTGTTGCCCCCGGTTCCTTGGTCGTACGCGGCAGCTAGAGAATGAGATGCTATACAGTTATTGATAAGATTGGTAGCCGCTCTGGCTCAACGGCAGGGAATTGGTGTTGATCAGGGAGACCGAGCTGGTAGTGCGAGGGTTAAGACTTTCCTCAGGTTAGATCCTCCAGAGTTTCCTGTGTTGAAGAAAAATATGGATCCTTAGGACTTTATTGATAGTATGCAGCAGACTTTGAGGGTTATGCATGCCGATGAGGTCTAGTCAGTGGAGCTGGCTTCTTATAGGCTCCGTGATGTTGCGGTACAGTGGTATCAGGCATGGCAGCAATCTAGGGGAGAGAATGCCCCTCCAGCCATTTGGTGAGAGTTTTAAGATGCTTTTTTTCGTCATTATTACCACCGAGGTCCAACGAGCCCGAGCGTATAGGTTCTCGCGTATCGGCGTGCGCATGTAGGTTCAGAGTATTGGTACACTTTGATTTCTTGGCTGGATATGCCGGGCCTATAGTGGTTTAGGATGGAGGATAGAGTTCCTCGCTCGGGGGGGTCCCCGGGGCCACTTTATTGAAATTCCCCATTCTACCGGGGATGGATTTTCCCCTTCAGGCATATTCAAATTTTGGGCCCGGGGGGGCGGGGGATGACGGGAAAAAGGAGGTTTGGGCCTGGTAAGAGGGCCAAACCAAAATATTGCGGTGAGTTCGGGGGGGGAAAACAAGAAGAAATTTCGATATTCATATCATTCACGGGGAGGACCCCCAAATTTTTAGATTTGATCGTTTTTTTTTATTCGGGGAGGGGCCAGAATTAAAAAGGGTTTAGGGGCCAGAAAAAGGGGGCCGGGTTTTTACCCCCGCAAAGGGAGTTGGGGGGGTAGGTTCCCCTTTTTCGGGGTAAAACATTTGGGGTTACGGTGCCTTTTTAAAACCAGGTCAGTATAGGAGTGTCCACCCAAAGGGGGGGTGGGGATTGTTCAGACCGGTCCTGGTAGTTTTTTTTTACCCCCGCCCCAAGGGGGAAATTTCTCGAACCGGGGGGGAT